>NW_021637164.1:0-276056 GCF_004799145.2 Neltuma alba | reverse complement strand
TCTCAATTTTAAATGCTTGATTTGAGACACATCAATATAATGCCTTCAATTTCATTAGCTTCCTGAACAAAAAAAAATAAAATTAATTTTTTTTTAAAATATCAAAATATTAAAAATAGAACAAATAAATTGATGTATCTTTCCCTTACCTTGTTACTTTTTAATACATCACATATTTCATCTACATCTTTTAATCAGCTACGCCTTTCAGGATGTATCATATATTCTGCATGGACTCTTTGCGTAGCTATTTCTCACATCAAATCATGTATTATGATATAGCTATAACAATTGGACATTATGAGAGCCTTATTGATAAGATTTTATATTGCACTAACTGATTTGAAACCACAAGCCTCTAGTACATAAGCAATTTCATCTTTTGGTTTTCCCAAGGAAAAAAAATGCAATGTCTAAACTATTTCCTTGTCCATAGGATCCAATCCATCACAACTCACCTTCAATATATCTTGAATTTGCTGATGGGGATGCTTTTGGAGTTTGCTAAGCTCACTTTCCCAGTATTCTTTATCTCTAGAATGAAAATGGGAACCCAAAACTTCTAAAACTAAAGGAATGCCTTTAGCCAAGGCCACTATCAAATTTGATAGCTGTTCATATTCCTTGATGGGATGATTTTGATTGAAGGCATGGATACTGAAAAGTTCAAGTGATTCTTCCAAACTTAATTTATTGACTTCATGTATGCATTTTTCATGAATCCCTCCACTTCTAAGAACATGCTTGTCTCTACTTGTTGCAATGACCCTGCTGCCTTGTCCTAAGTAAAGTTGTTGTCCTGCCAGATCCTTTAGTTGCTTTGGATTATCCACATCATCAAGTACAATTAAGACTTTTTTTTGTTTCAGCCTTCTCATCACGTGATTCATATTTATGTGATCTTTTTGATCTAATAGCTCAGAAAGAAGTTTTTGAAGCAAAGAATTCAAACCACCAATCTTTGTTGATTCTTCTCTCACGTTTTCTAAGAAACAATGACTTTCAAATTTAGACAAGAATTTGTCAAATATGGCACGAGCAAGAGTTGTTTTCCCTATCCCTCCTGGGCCCCAAATTCCAAGGATTCGACCTTATGGCAACTCAATTTCCATTAATGATTCAACACTAATGAAATTTTGATGAAATCCAACAAGCTGAGATCTTGGCACAATTGGACTCTTATCTTCCAATTTTTTTAAGACGCCTTCAACTATTGCATTGATGAGTTCAGATTCATTTCTGGCATATAAAAATCAAATAAAATTATGCTAGTAATGCATTATAGAAGTAATTAATGCTAGACGTAATTTTTATATGACGTTACTATATTTAAATTGTTTTGAACAAACTGAGAAAAAGCTTAAGAAATTAAGAATAATAAAAATAAACTTACTGAAAATTTGATGAATGGTAGCCAGATAAGTCCGCGGTTTTTGTCAAGACAGATCTCCAAATTTCCAAATTACCCACTTTATCCTTGGACTTCTGTTCATGATGAGTAAATGCATCCTCATAAGTGCATTTTTGATGCCTAACATCTGAAGGATCTACATGATAGAAAATGGTATCACAATCTGTTGCTTAGCTTCCTTACATTCCATGATTTTGACAAGCTCTTCTAAGCACCACTTTGAAGAAGCATAATCTTTTGAGAATATAACCAATGCAATCATGGATCCTTCTATTGCTTCTACAAGTGCCCATGATATTTCTTCTCCTCTTTCAAGCCTATCATCGACATAAATATCTATGTTCTTTTGATGCAACTCTTTTTTCAAATGGCTGAGAAAACCAGATCTAACGTCTGATCCTCTAAAACTGATGAAAACTTCATACTTTCGACATGGAGCTTCGGGAGAACAAGCATAAGCAAAAGCAGCCATTGCTTGGAGACAAAAAAAAAAAAACTATGTTTTGTAAGCTGTTGATTATTTGTTAGAAAGAACAAAAGAATAGCGTTTAGGTTGCTAGAGAATGAGGAAGAAAGGCCATATTAATACCTGGTCGGAGATGCTAAATCAAATCTGAGGTTGAAGAGTTGAAGTTGATTTGGTGAGTTGGCTTACCCTGGGAATTCAATCGGCACACCAGAAAAAATAAGTCCGTCAGTATTGAGTGCATTTAAGATTTTAACAGTCAAAGTAGGCCGAAATTTCCGCGAAATAGTGAGAACTTTGGTCAGCAGTTCTTTTTGACTCCAAGTCAACAACGCTTTTTTTTTTTCCTTTAAAACTTTGAAATTTCCAGGAAGCAAGGAATGTTCTTCCGGTATGATTTTCTTGCCTTATTTTGTTTCGGATTTATAGCATGCAGAAACTTCTAAGGAAGTTAGTTTTTTTCCCCTGTTTAAAGTACAACTTTTATCAATATGCCAGAATTTAAGAATTTTTTTTAATATTTAAAATTTTAATGTGAATATTTCTTTTAATACATGCTGTTAATGTTATAGAACTGCAAAAAAATTCTGAAAATAATAATAATCATATTAATACCTTCGTGGGAGTGTCCAAAATCAAATCTTAGCTTAGGTTGAAATTATAATTTGGCGATGTGTTTGGTATTCACATCGTGTGGGTGAACATTTGTGGCTTAAAATTTTGTAAGCATAAATTTCTTGGAAATATGAAGTTCAGCCATTGACTCTTCTTGAATTCAAGTAAAAAACACAACATTATTTTTTGGGTTTTTATTGTCTAAATTAGTCAAAAATTTTCAGGAAGTCGATGTCAAAGGAAAAATACTTCCTTTTTGTATCTGGTTTAAATTAATTAAAAATTTCCCGTACCAAGTAAAAAGAAAAAAAGTTAGTAAAAAAAATGTGTGTAAAAAGTGCCTTTTGTAAGAAACACCGCAATTAATTAAAAAAAATTATGTACTTTTTTTTGAGCAAAAAAAAATCATGTACTTTATAAGACAAAACTCCTATTATGTTATATTAGAAAGTTTCAGGAAGCCAGGATCGTTCTTCTGGTATGATTTTTATTTCCTTGTTTTGTTTCTGATTTTATTTTAAATTTTTGGGTTTAAAGTGCGTAGAAATTTCAATGTTCCTTCGTTTACGAGTGGGACAGATATCTCCAAAAGTTTGTCCCAGTTTTTATCTGGTTTAAATTAATTAAAAATTTGCTGTTCCAAGTGGGAAAAAAACAGTGAGTAGAAATTAATTAAAAATTTCAGGAAGTCTATGTCCAACGAAAAAAAGCTTCTTTTCTTTATCTGGTTTAAATTAATTAAAATTTCCTGTACCAAGCCAAAAAAAAAAAACAGTGAGTAGAAATTTCCCCGATGTAATGAAATTCTGTCTTTATTAACTCTTTTTGACCTATGAAAAAACATACTTTTTACTTTCTTTCTTTTTTTTTGGTTTAAGGTCTTTCACGAAGCTGCTGTGGAAATTGCTTAGTGAAAACACTTTTTTTTTCCCTTCAATAAAGAAAAATACTTTTTGACTCCAAGTCTAAAATATTTTATTTTGGTTTTACTTTAAAAATTTTTATTTATCTTCAAGAATTCTTTACTGTTATCCAATACCTTAATTATGTTTATCAAAAATTTTTTAAAGACAATAAACACATATAAAAACATTTTATTTTTAGAAAATATACTTATTTATGGGGGACAGTGAATGAATGAGAGAGAAAGTGAATAGAAAAAATGTGAAAAATAATTAATGTGGTAATAGTAACATATAATTAATGAGGAACAAGATATAAAAAATTGGTTAAAATTTCAAACACACTTTAATAATGTATCTTATAAATAGGATCAAGATTCAAGACACCCTAAAAGTTGTATCTTATAAATAGAATGAGACGGAGAAGTTAATAAATGTTGAGAATATTATTATATCTCACAATTCAATAACTAAGTTTTTTGGCCTAAACTTCCACCAAATAATAATGGAAAATTTTCGAGTCCCCAACGCCTTCTTTTTAATATTGTTTAAAGAATAAGAATTTTCGACGAAGCCATGAAAGTTCTTTTTTTTAAGAATTTTCGTTTGAAGTACGCAGAAATTTTTTAAAATGACTGCACAATCACATGCTTTCTTACCCATTCATTTTCTACAACGGTTCGTGCATATTAATACAATGCAAATAATTAAAATGATTACTTTGATATAATCAACACATTTTCTAATAAATAATTAATTTAAATTAATTATTTGTCTCCTATTTTTGAAATCAGAAAAATTAATTAATAAGTACGGAAAATCAGTAATAAAATTCTTGACAAAGGAGTGAAGTTTCTATCTGATTTACGGGATTGTCTGTGTTCTTCTTCTTCTTCTTTTTTTTAACCTTTTATTTACGTGGAAATATTTTATGTAGTAGCTTTGTTAATATAAAGAATCTAATTAAAATTCTAAAAGTATAAAAATAAAAAATATTGTGCGTGTTGTTATTTTTTAAAATAATTGAAATATTAAATGCTCGTAAGTGGAAGATGGCAAGTTCAATCTACTATAAAAAGGTGCATGTGCATGTGATGATTTATAACATTTTTTATTTGCATCTATATTTTTTCCTTTTCATTTACATCAAAACTTTATATCCGATAATTTTTAGAGAAAAATTAATTTATAATTCCCTAAAATTTCCAACTAACCTTTTCCCTTGTTTCATAATCCACCTTTTCTTTGTATCGTAAAATTACTTAATTAAGAAATTAATCCAACACCCGAAAAAAAAAAATCAAATATTAGCTTGATAAGACTAAAGCTAATTTGGCGGACTTCGTTTATGTTGATTTGTCGAGTATTCCCACTCTGTTGGTAGATATCTCTAGTTTAAAATGCGCATAAATTCTCACGAAATAATAAAAAAGTTTGGTCATCAAACTCTTTTTGACTACACGTTAAAAGCGCTTTCTTTTTTTTGAGTTTTTTAATTATCTAAAGTAATCAAAAGTTTGCACCAATGGACTTTATTCACATTGGGTCGGTTTTCTAATTTTCGTTAAAATCCTTTGTCTAAAATCTTAAAAATATTTCGATGGCAAAAATAAAAAATAAAATCCTTCAAATACAAACTTTTATTTTCTTCTTGTCATTGTTGTTTCTGATTGTACGTAATCAAGAAATTTTGTACATATGCAAAAAAAGGAAAAAGAAAAAGAAACGGTAAGCAGAAATTTCAACAAAACAATGAAAATATATCTTAATTACAGTCTTACATGAACAGGATATTATTGAAAGCAGGATTTTTTACGAAGATGCAGTGAAGAGTATTGGATAATAAGATAATGACAGAAAAAGTGAGTAAAAACACACAAAAAAGTACTCCTCCGGTCCTAATTATAAGACCCAATTGACTTATTTGAAGAGATTAAGGAAGTAAGTTAAGTTGGTTATTTATAATAAATAAGTGTTGTCATTCCTAAAATATCCTTGCTAATTAAGTATATTGGCTAAAACTATCATTATTAGAAGGATTATCTTGGAAAAAAATGCATAAATATAAGAGACAAAATGGATTGGGGTCTTATAATTAGGACCAAATAAAAAGTCATGGGGTCTTATAATAAGGACCGGAGAAGTATATAAGAAGTAATTACTAATTAATATAGCAATGTAACTTATAAATATTAAGATTAAAATAGGAAAAATGAAAAATACTCATTGAAATTGAAAAAGACAAAAAGATCATCCAAATAAGTAAAATGACCAGATGGGCATGAGATATGGATTTGGGATTCGTAAGTGGTGGAATGACTAAAATGCCCCTGAAGTAAAAAGAAACAAGTAGACGAGGGTTTTTACATACTGACATATTGACTAAAGCAGGTTGCAAAACTTGTTATGCAAGTAGTCATTTTCATTTTGCAAGTTGTTTTCGTTACATGTTTAGTAAAATTATGTGCAAAAGGATTAAAAAGGTTGCAGATAACTAAGTTATAAATCTCCGGACACAAACGGTAAATTTCATTATGTAAGGATTCATTCCTATTACTTTCTTGTAAAATTGTCTGCAAATGGCTTAAAACAAGTTGCAAAACTTATTACATAAATAGTCACTTTCATTTCGCAAGTTACTATTCCTATTACATATTTAGTAAAATTTTCATTGCAAATAAACAAGCTGTTTAGTAAATTGTGTGCAAATAGTTTAGAAATAATTGCAAATAAAGAGGCTGCAAAACACACATAATGGAAATTGTTATATCCATTTCAAAAGTTATGAATCACTTCACAAATGTTGTCAAAAGCTACCTTTATTTTATGATGCCCAAAGGTAAACATAATTAGTACATGTTATCAATAACTGTGCAACAATAATGATTCAATATGTTTTTGTAAACAAATTTCATCTACAATTGTAAGTCAAATATCATAATAATAGTTGGACAATGCATTTGTCTGTGCAAATGCTATACTTCAAGTTCTTTCCCAACACAAGAAATTCTTTTTGAAACAACATGCATGTACCCATTCTTTACTTTTTTACTTGGCTCTCTTTTTAATACTGTTTTTCCTTCCTGCAAAAAACACAATCTCAGTCATTCACTGTACTATATTTCTTTTACAACAATCTAGTCATTATCAAAAGAAATGTAGTTAATTCTATTAAGAAGTATAGTAAATTCTATAACCCACTCACCTTAATTTGCTTCACAACAATATATTCATTAACATAACAAATCTGGTAAGCTCCATTACCAAATAAATTCAATTCCAGTAACAAGTAAACTTTCTTGGCTTTATAGAAAAATATCAACACAAATATAGTCATTCACATTCCAAGCGTTGTCATTTCACTACAAACCAACCAAGACTATTTACTACTTAAATAACAAAATGTACTGCTCAGGTATTAAAATTATTACTTGTTCTTGAATTATGAGAACATAGCAAAAAATATAGACTAACAAGATAACAGACTTTAAGAACAAATTTAATTAGAAGATAGCAAAAAGTTAACCAATATAAATGGACCCCATTATAAAGACAAGAAGTCTTAGGAAAATCCTATAGAATTAGAAGATTGGTTTCTCTGTTTATTACATTAAAAACAATAAAAAAATTGAAAGTAATAAATTTCAAAGACGCATCAATGCATGAGCTTAGTGTGAACAACATTTAGGAAAAATGGGAACAAAGTTACCCCTTTTGATGTTGATGGTTCAATGGTTGAAGCTTCTCACAGATGCTATGCACATTTCTCACTAAAACTATCCTCAATGGTGGCAATGCAAGTGGATGACGTCAGAGAACAGCAGTTTTATGGTTTGGGTGAGTCCATGACTTAGGATAACGAGGGCTTCACAATTTGGGTGAGTAGGAAAGTTAGGAGATCGACAGCTTCCTAATTTCGGTGAGACAGCAACTTTGGCAATTTTGGCATTTTGGAGGAGATGAGTTTGGACGAGTGAGAAATTTTGGAGAACTAGGGCAATGAACACTTTTTCTTTTCAAACCCTTTAAAGGGCATTTTAGTCTTTCTATCAAAATTTGAGCATGCAAAATTCATACTTCATGCCCGTTTGGTCAGTTTATTGATTTGGATGATCTTTTTGTCTTTTTCAATTTTAGTAAGTATTTTCTAGTCATTTTTCCATTAAAATATTTTTAAAAAAATTAAAATATTGGATATATTTTAAGTGCATGTATCCTATAAATTGGATTACGCCGCCATCTTATTGATAGAATAGGAGAGAGGTTTTAATAAACACTGAGAATATTTATTCTGACATAGTTTTTCTGGTATTAATTGAAGTAGTTTTTACAATTACGTTCAACATCTTAAAGTCTTTTTATACTTTATCCAGCACTCTTTAACATATTTTTTCTAGCTTGGTACATCTAATACTTTACAGTATTTTATGCTGTAATTTTATCCTGAGAGTATCAGTTCTTTTAGGAATAATTTTGCCTATTTTTCTATGACTAATTTTAATATCATGATTAGCGGCTTAAAAAATCTGTTAAGTAAATATGTATCAAGTATCTTAAAATCTTTTTTTATTTCTTAAGATGTTGGAATTTCATAGTGACGGTGAATCACAAAATACTTTAAAACAAGTCTCGAAGCTTGAAAGCTTGACGTCAATCTTGAAGCTTGAAGACCCTCGAGTTCAGTTCAACCGAAAAGCAGCTAACTTCAAATTAAAACATGGCCAAACAAAATTGAAGAGATAGTAAAAGAAAATAGCATGATGGAAACAACCCATAGTAGAAAGCTCTAAGTGGTATAAGCAAGCAACTCACCAGGCTATCACCAATTTCAAATCAGGTCGCAATAAGCGAAGCATTCCTTGGCTTTGAAACTTTTTCACGAATCCTTGAAGTTCAATGAACACTTGGGTTTGCTTTTGTGCAGATTGTAAATTGCAGTTGACTTTGTTTTCAATTTGTTTAGTACTATATCTCATGTCCTTAATGCAAGAGTTAAATCCCTAATTTACAAAAATTAAGAAAATTAATTAAGTTGGTTAGTTGTAATAAATAAGTGTTGTCTTCTATAAACTATCGTCGTTGTTAATTATGTGCATTAGATCAGAGCTACATTTTGATGAAAACCCTTTAATATGTGTAATCATTTTAGGAATTACGTAGGAACAAATGGATAAATGTTAGAGGCAAAGAAAATTGGGATTTTATATTCATGACCAAATTAAATCTCTAACTAAGTCTTATATTAAGAACTAAAAATTGTATTAGAAAAACAGGGGCAATCTGATTTTTGAGTACAATCAAACACACAAGTTCGAATTTGTTAACATGAAGATGCTCAAGAGGACTGCTCAAATTTGAATATAATATTTGGATTTGAATTTGTTTACCAGTAAAAGTTGTTTAAGGAGAATGCGTTCATTTAAATGTAAAATCCAAATTCAAATTTGTGAAGCCTCAAAACTAATGAGAGGAAGGGATATGATTACCAAACTTTAAGTCGATATAACTTTATCAATTTAAATTTAAAAATTGGGGAAATAGGCTATCATTAGAAAACTTTGAGTCTACTTTCTAATGTACTAACACATGTTTAAAAACTCTGCGCATTTTGAAAGATATTATCAAAACAGTGAGCAAAAGTCAAAATCTCTGTAATTCAATCATATCGCTCAAAATATAAAGACTTTTAGAGCCTTCCAATAATATGTCATTCACCCAATTTAAATTTAAATTGAAAAAGGTATGTTCACTGAAAATTAGTCTTTAAATTAATTTTGTATGTGTTCATTCAAGTTTGTAAGTTTCTTTGTTCAATTGTAGGGATGAAGAGAGACACTACTTGAAATTTTCTAAACATATTTGAATGTAGTAAGTCTTGTCGTCTCGTGTATCAAGTTCTAATTTGGTTAACCTTGCAGAATGGTGCCTCCAATATTCGAATTTTATAATAAATTTGAATTCCCTTACCTTAGGTACTTTCTTCTCTCAACCTGCCTACTCATGCGTCCCTTAATTCAAATGTGATTTGATAATCAAACTTCAGAGATTTCTCTAATTTCATTAATTTTTATTTTATTTTAATTATTTTTAATGATTCTTTGTTAATGATGTTTGTATTCATACTCCTCCGGTCCTTAATATGTGACTTAATTATTGAGTTGATTTTGGTTCTAAATATAAGACCTATTTATCATATTTATCAATTTTTCCTAAATTACTACTATGGATACTCCCTCAACTATAATCAAGTAGAACAGGAGAGAGAATATTAACGAAAATAATTATAATGTTTTAGAAAAAACATGCCATATTTCTTATAATTAACCAACGTGCCTAATTTTTTTAATTTAATCAAATTAATTAAATAGGTCTTATATTAAGAACCAAAAAGTATTTATTATCAGCATCTTCCATTCGCATGAGCTTCGGTGTGTCTTGCAGTTGCATTTGGTTCTTTATTGGTGACTTGCGCTGTATACGCCATGAGGCTTTGCTTTTTCTAAGATCTCGTAGTGACGTGTCTCGATGGTTCCAAATAATCCTTCATTTTTAGAAGGTTTTTGATCGACGAAACTTCCTTATTGGTATGATCAAAAACCTAGGCTACTGATTTGGTTGCTTCTGTAGCAACTTTTTCTTAACTCCTACTGGAAGCTCTTCTTGGGGAATTGCTTTTCGGTTCATATATTTTGAACGGGGACTACACCAGTTCCTCTCTTCAACAAATTGGTCAAGCTTGCTCAAGGAAGGCAAGAGTTTGCAAAGAGCTTCATTGCATGTGGACCTTTCGCATTTTAGTGATTTGTTGTTAGGTTTTTCCTTGGCAGTTTGTGTTGATGGATTTCTGTCTTTGTTGTGATGGGTCGGCCTGATTATTTAGGTAAGTTGGGCTTTGCTCAAATTTTCTAGATATAATGAGCCAACCTTTTAATATATTCATTGTTTTTTCAAACAAATTGACTTTTAATTTAAGAAAAAAATTATTTTTAAGTTAGAGCATGAATTTAATTAATAAATCTTCATTAAGGGTAATATGGCCATTTGACTAAGTTTTTACTTATTTTACTATTTTTTTAACAAAGCATACCAAACGTGCGCGAGCAAAATTTTTCCCTCCATTTCTATTCCCTTCCTTTTCTTTTTCATCATAATTAATTCTTCTCACGTAAAGGGCTCTAAACCCTCCAAACCCAAAAAAAGCTTGACACCCTTTAAAAAAGTTGAAAACTCCTTTGAGAAATTGAAAAGGAAGAACCTACAAAAATTAGATTTAATCAAAAAATTAGTCTCTTCTAACGTGACGAATCAAAATTTAAACTCCCATTACTTGTTATTTTTTGGGTGTGGGTTAGGTTGCAACGTGACGAACCAAAATTTAAACTCCCATTGCTTGTCATTTTTTGGGTGTGGGCTAGGTTCTTAATATACTAGTATGCTGCACGGAGTAAAGAATTTACCTGAACGCCATAAATTTATATTTGTACTTGACTGATTTGTACTACTTGAAATCTCAATCGGCACAATTATTGGTACTACTTGAAATGACACCTCAGTAGCCAGCTCAATGCTCATCGCACAGATCCAAAAACATTAACTTACAAACTTATATAATTACTTTACAACTATAGAGCATCATAAGATTGAGTCTGTCTCTTCATCTTCACTCTATCTTGGACTTGTTTTTGGCGGGAAGCAACTGTATCGCACAAACCAAAACTGAGCAAATTAATAAAACGAGCATTGCAAAGACCCTCAAATGGCGTAGGAGGAAGATATTTCTTTAGAAATTGAGTTCAATTTGCTGAGTGAATCACCATTGGCAACGTTGAAAACCCATAAATATGACCTCAGCATCAACAAAATTGAAAGTAAACTAAACCTTTGGCACAAGACATTGATGGATTCCTAATCTTTTTGGAGTCAAAGAATTAATTCCTAAAGACTAAACTGATGGAACATGCATCTTGTAGGGACTCAAAGGCTAGCTAACTCCATTTGCTTCCTAAATATTGTTAATACAATTCCGTTCATCTCCAGAGAAAAATTATCAAGAGCTTGCCTTATTTGTTAGTGGAAGTGGATATAAAAGAAGTTGGAAAATGAAACAGAGAAACCAGCTCTCAAAAAAATCAGGGTGCTCAAAATATAAGAGACGCAGAAGGTCAATCATAGGGATAATAGCAGGCACCTGATAGCAAGATATTAGGGAAGTGACAAATCCAAAGGCACCGGTCACACGGGGAGTAACTTTCGTGGGTGCCAATTGAAGCATTGATAAGCGCAAGAGTCCTCTCATTCGACATTTTCAGTTTCGCACAGTATTGCTCATTCTGCACTCATGGGGAATGGGGTTAAATGAAATGTAGTTTTAGAACAGAGGAAAGCACTGATACCGTCCCAAACAAGATTTTTTTTTTTTTTGGGGGCGGATGAAGGACCCATACATCATATTTATTACTGTTCTTGAGTTCCTTCTCTAACTTCTTCATTGATGCAGAGAGTCTCCCAAGCTCCCCAAGCTGATAGAAGTTAGAAAACACCATAAAGATGTTAATAGAGGAAAGAGAAAGGAGCCTTTCCTGGTATGTACACATTAAAAGTATTGGGACTAGAAAGGGAAGCCACAAACCTCAACCAAGGTGCTACACACTGAGGAACCCATCCAACCAAAAAGCGATATTCGGCCGATTAGCTCAGTACGTTCTTTGTTCTGTAGTTGAACCAAAAAGGTTTACATGTATAACTTGATTACTCGGTGAAAGTTTCACATGAATAATTCAAGGAACAAAAAGGAAACACTTTGATTCCTACCTCGTAGATGCCTGATCTGCCAAGCCACACAAATTGATCGAGAAACAAGAAAGTTGACAGCAATGCATTTTTGGGCTGAAAATAGCATTAAACACTATATCAAGGTAAGAATGAGGAACAAAATAAGAGGGTGATGAAAAGTTGGAATAACTCTGATGAAGCTTGTACCCTTCCCAACAAAATTAAGGGAAGAGGAGTTCCGCATGGAGCTGGACTTATCAAAGCATGCAGATCGTTGAGAAACTGCATATCAAAATATCAATTAGTTTGCAACTTCTTTTCTATGTTAGGAATTCTTCTGAGTATAAGAAGAAATAAATAGCTTGCAAAATAATTTTGAAACTGTCCATTACAATTTACTTTCCAATTCTGTTACTGCAGAAACAAAGAATAACATTCACATCAGTAGAAATATTTCTCCATTTACATAAGTCAAGACTTGGCCCGAAAGAAAAAGGAATTAAGAGAATGCAGGTACGTCAAAAGATTTAGGGTGTGTTTGGATGACTTCAAACCGTGGTTTGGAAAAGTGATTCTGGAGAATAGATTCTGTGGAGAATAGATTCTGAGAAAAAGTGATTCTGAGAAGTGAGAGTGTTTGGATAGTTATTACCAGAAGTGCTTTTTACATGTGGAAATGACCAAAAAGGGTATAAGTTAATATGATAATTATATAAGGGATAGATTTTATGATTTATTTTGATTTGAAGAAATAAAATTGTTAATGAAATAATTTTTACTAACATAATTAATAATATATAAGATAATATAATTAATACATAATTAATATGTCTACATATATTTATAAAACATAATATTAAATATGTTTATAGAAAAATGATTTTTTTTATAACAGAAAAATATTAATTTTGTTTAAAGATTGTAAACGTGAAATCCCATAACATTTTTTCACAACTACTTTTTGTAATAACATACTACATGTATAATAACCTCTGATGTTTAATACAATTAATTAATTAATTGTCACCACACATATATATTCATAAAATATAAGAGTGAAAAATATTTTTAGAGAAGATGAATTATTTTGTTGCAAACAGAAAGTCATGTATTTTTCATGAAGATTATAAACATAAAATGGGATGATATTGTTTGATAAAATAGAATAAACACGTCTTAAAATAATTTATTAATTATTCAAGTAAGTAATAATTAGCTTGAGAATATAAGGCATAATATTAATAAGAGAAATATAAATAAAGAAGTGTCATAATCATTAAGATGATGCATCGATACAAAGCATTTGTAATAGGTTTTGTTTTTAACTACATATTACAATCTATGATAAAAGGAAATAAATAAGACATGACTACTATCCTCGTATTGAATTAACAAGTTCGTCTCTTATGCTGTCACGAATCTGAGCCATGTAAGATGAAGATTGAATTGATGAATGTATACGTGAAAATCTAACCCCATCATCATCATCTTCTGCATAAGTACCTTCTTCTTCCAACTGAACGAATCCAGGATCAGTAATAGATGTCGTTCTAATAAAATTATGTATAGCCATCGTTGCACAAACGATTTTAACTTGTGTTTCAAAATCATAAGATGGCATGTTTTGTAAGATTGCGAACTTTTTTTTCCAAACTCTGAAAGTTCTTTCAATTATACTCCTTAAACTTGAATGGAAATAATTAAAGATCTCATTGTCATTTTCAAACCCAGATGTCCTCCGAAAATCAGGCAAATGGTAACGCTCCCGTCTGTATGGGCCGAGATATCCATTCGGTGTTGGGTATCCAGCATCCACCAAATAATATTTTTCTATATAAAAAATGAAATTATTGTAAATTATGTTTCTATTGTTAAGCTAAATATAAAAAAAATATAGGAAATAAAAAAATACCTTTAGGTGGATGGGGAAAGTTCATTGAAGGAGTTGTGAGGGCATGATCAAATATCCGAGCATCATGTGCGCTACCTTCCCATCCGGCCAAGACAAAAGTAAAACACATGTCCCAATCACAAACCGCCATGACATTTTGTGACACTGTTCCTTTCCTAGAGATAAATTTAGTTTGATCTGTTGCACTGACAACGCAGGAAACATGTGTGCCATCAATTGCTCCAATAGCATGTTTAAAAAAAGGCCAGTATTTACCAAACCGAATTTTTGTATGAACATGCCGGAATGTTGGATCTTTTGGTTTGATATTAGACATGGCAAGTCTACAGCATGCCATTAGGACATTATGAAAATGTCTGCTAATTGTCTCCCCTGAATGTTGAAATCTTTCTTGCTGCATTCTGCTACTAAGTGCATGCCCAACGGTATGTAAAAACATTGCAACTGATTCATGTATCCCTATATTTTTAGTTTCTTTTAGACCATGTTGTTGCAATTGTTCCACCAGACTTAAGAACACATCCCGTTCCATCCTAAACATGTTATAACAACGACTGGAGTTGCCATCTAAAACATCCCTTACCCATATGCAGCCTGTATAAGCACTTGTATGCCGAGGCTCCTTACACAAGTTCAAAATAGCGTATGCACCAACCAATGCTGCAACTTTGTTAACCCTTTTTTTCCGTCCCTTAGCATGCTCTTCCACATGTTTAATTTCATCATCCATATTCGTTTTATCCTGTGCACATACACATAAAGTTTAGAATTCCTACGTAGAAATTACGAAACATTTATAAAAGTTACAGAGTTGTCTGATTTATATAACAATCCACTGGTCACATAAAACATACACATATGGAACTGTCTAATATAATAAACAAGTCATAAATCCCTAGTAAAATGCTCTAAAATGGGTAGAAGTTGTTCCTTCTGATCCTTCAGAGCTGCATACATTTCTCGTGCATCCGGCCGTTCCATAAGGAGTTGTGTGCACCGTCTAAAGAAATCAGGATCACTGACAACTTCAGGAACTGTTTTCAGGTGAGACAGGACTCCCCTAATTGAAATGTCATAAGCACGCGCTTCTTCTTCCAACCTTCTAGCTTCTGCTCGTGAAATGACCTCATTTCCACGCTCGGCCTCAGAAATATTTGTTTCAGCAATCTTGCTAATTGCATCCGCTATTTTCATAGAGGGAGATGTGCATTTCTTCTTGACTTCACTCTTCCTTCTGACCCCCAGTGAGCTACTAGGTCGACTCCTACCTCTGCTTGTACACCCACCACTGGTATCCTGCCTCAATTCAGTGTTGCCTCCACTACCTCCACTATTATCATTGAAGTTCACTGTGTTAAATTCCCCACTTATACCAGTTGGTGCACCTAAAATTTCATCACTATCTCCGGACCCTTCTTCCAAATCTTCATTCGGTGTTCCTTCACTTGGAAGTGTCATGGAAGAAGGTGCCCATGCTTGTGGTCCAGTTGCAGCCACACTCCCAAACAGTTGAGTTAATTGATCCTTAAATTGAAGTCCTCTTTCTCTAAATTTTTCGTAGTTTGGAACTTCCTGCACATTATATATCAATAATATCATAAAATATTCAAAAAAACAGTAAATATGCACAAAACATTAACAGGCAGAGAAAATGTAAGATCAAAAGGTTCAATAATTACCCTTATTTTCCTCTCCCACCAATCATCAGTTGCACTGACAGTATTCCTTTCAGTATCCCATCCCAATCCTGTCTCGCGAAGCAGCCTATCACATGTCTGCCACTCTTTTCACAGGGAATCATATTTGTTCTTAAATTGCTGTTTTTCGTACACTCTCCCAGTTTTGGCAGTAAACTTATCACGAAGAATATCCCAAGCTTTCTTTGTTAAGCTTGTACCTCTTCTTTCTCCTTGTTGCACAAGTTCAATGCACAGATCAATAAACACTTTTGTGGTTCTTACATCCCAGGAAGCTTTCACCGTATCCTTACCCATTATGCTATAGCACAATTACACCTCTTCAGTCATCACAAGTTAATCAACCCAAAATTATATGAAGTAACAAAAATCATATTATCTACTGTAATAAGTGAAAAAGTTGACCACATCTTCAAATCTCAATTCCTTCATCCTACCAAACCAAGCGCGATAAAAATTAACAAACACAAGAAATTTCTAATTTTACATGGCTGGAAAATATACACCTCCCTCCTATTTCAAATTTCATTATCTGTTTTTGCTTCAAAATACTAACTTTTAAAACATCAAAACTAACTAAATTATTATATATACTTTTTATTTTTCTTAACTTTTGTTGAAAGACGATTGGATGAGAAAATAATAAGAAAAACCATATTTGAACATTCATGTACCATAAATCATATTGTACTTAACCTTTGAAATAACTATGTATTACCAATGTATTTAAAAAAATTCGTTCATGTACATAATTAATACAAATGTTCATGATGAACGTACTAATATTATAAAGCACATAATTGTTTTTAAAAAATTAACATATTGTAGCAGCTTTTCATAATATTTGTTTAAAATTATATTCTTATCAGATTTGTCAACCGAAAGTACAAAAAAAACTAGCAGCATAAACTTCTGACCAAAATACAAATCACTTCCTTCAATATATACATGGATTTGAGTTATGATTCCATTTTTCCTCACTCTCAAAAGTTGGCCATAAGTCTATCAAAATCCTTAATACAACAGTACAGGACAACACATTTCCTATCTCGTTCCAAATCAGATCAACACATTTACATGATAATTAATTTAATTAAAGTACTATCTAAGGGGAAAAAAAATTCCCAATACATTGTTTGACTTCACAGGCTTCTTCTCCGGGAGGAAAATCTGGACAGAAAAAAAAAGCTCCCACGCCAGGCAACAAGAGGAAAAATAACTTGCATATATATCCAGTAGAATTCAATTGACAGCCTTTCTCGTCTATAAAAAAATATCACCACATACATCCCTGCCTCTAGAACCAGACATTGATGAGTCCAGCTTCGATCCGCAGGGAAATTTTCCAGGAAAATGTTTATCAAATATCAATTACCAGCATCTGATATGTTCCCCCTTCGTTTCATAAAATCAAACTACTATGAAACCAAAGCAAGCAATAATTATCTCATGCCTTCGAATAACATGCCGGTCAGTTTTGGAAAAACCTGGTTGAACAAATTGAACACTAAAATCATTCCAAAAATCAACATACCACGGTGTAAATATACTAGCCACGGTTCTAAACAAATTCAACACAGGAGAGCTACACGGCGAACAAGACGGACCGAACCTCTGGTTCCACACGGCGGTGCAAAAATCAGAGGAGGGACCGAACCACAACCACACGGTGAACAAATCAGAGGGACCGAACCACAAGTTCACATCGGTGCAAAAATCAGAGGAGGGACCGAACCACAACCACACGGTGAACAAATCAGAGGGACCGAACCAGAACCACACGGCGGTGCAAAATCAGAGGGACCGACCAGAACCAAACAATGAACAAAATTCAGAGGGACCGAACCAGAACACACGGCAAACAAAATTTGAACAACATGCCGGTTGCGAATGGGAAAAATGCATGACTGAACAAAAGCCGGAGAGAGCTAACCTGAGCTAACCAGATTCGAGCTAACCAGCGACCTGACCGGGCGAGCTGAAGAACGAAGCTTTCGAAATGGAGGATGGACGGATCGGACAACCCAACGCTTGATCTGGTTTTGGCGCGCCGAGAAACACACAACCAGCCCCTGTTTTCACCAGCCCAAGATGATCTCACCGGTGAAGAAACTCAGAGCACCGACGGCGAAGAAGCGAGCTGATGGTGACGAGAAGGCGAAGACGCGAGCCGGTGAACAGGCGACCCGATGGATGAGCCGGCCGAAGAGTCGAGCTGGGTGAGATTCGCGAATGGTTCCCAATTATCAGAGAAATCGGAGTCGGCCAGCGAGAGAAGGATGACTGTGTGTGGGTATTATTGGTATGACCGTTGCCCCCTTCCCGAATGGTTCCCAGAAGTGACTTTTTTTTTATTTTCGTAGAACCATGGTTTCAGCTGGACCACGGTTTGGGCTTCTGGACAGGGTGTTTGGATAGCATTTTATCCAAACCATGGTTTGGGCTTCCAAACCATGGTTTGGAGGTGCATCCAAACGCAGCCTTAATCCATTTATATAAATTACAAGGAGTAAATTATCCAAAGGAAAACAAAAACAGTGAATATATGAATAGCATAATTGTTCAAGATTAAAATGGATAATCTAACCCTGAATAGACGAAAAACTTTGCGAGCCAAAGTGGCTGATCTGTCGACATTCTGGGCAGTACCAGGTTGCCCATCACTAGGAAATTTTGAACCATGCTGTATTGCCCTGCAGATTTTGTCCCTGGCTTCAGCCTTGTTCAAGTATAAAACCAGAAGACCAAGTTCTGCTCTGGTTGCATCCACTGTACTCATCTTTTGTGCTTGTCAAAGCTGCAAAACAAAAGGCACAATTCTACTGTTAAATGAGGCCATCAGTCTTAGCTCAATAGAATTCTGATTCAATTGATAATATGCAAAAAGAATCATTTAAAGGAAAAGATGACTTGTACATCTATTGAACTCACATACAACAGTGTGCAACTTCACACGCATTGGAAAGAATAAGCACAAAGGTATTCTCACACATTATGGAAAAAAGCAATACAGTTTAGCAGAAGACAAAACCTCGGCTCATGTCACGCAAGCATGCAATTCATTTACACCGGCAAGTAAATGATAATCATGGTACGAAGTGTGAT
Source organism: Neltuma alba (assembly GCF_004799145.2). Taxonomy (NCBI): domain Eukaryota; kingdom Viridiplantae; phylum Streptophyta; class Magnoliopsida; order Fabales; family Fabaceae; genus Neltuma; species Neltuma alba. Next base: position 257,176 of record NW_021637164.1, on the reverse strand, counting down.
TCAATTAAGTCGATATGTTTAAACAAAAAAATTAAGTGGATATGCATATGTGTGTTTGACAATTTAGCCTTGCTGTAGCAATAAATTGTGGCCCATTAGTAACACTCGATTTCAAAAAAAAAATACACACTATTTAATAATCACTTTTTCAGCAGCTTTATTTCAATTTCTCCACTCAAATATAAAGACTCGTTGCATAACATAAAGAAAGGTTGAATCCAAACAATCAACCGCCTAGAATTGAAATTCACTCCAACAAAAAAGAACCAGTAAAAATCTCCACCTTGAGATCAAAATTTTTAAACTAACGACTAAAAGCTAAGGCATCAGCATCTATGTTTGTTTGACAAGTACTGACTAAGAACAAAAGTAGTCTAATAGGCTCTTCATTGAAGTCTTGAACAACTTTCGAATTCTCCTCTAAAAGCTTATAATGTATCTGCTGGGGCATCAGGAAAAAGGACCGTTCGTTAATCAGGATTAAATTCGTATGATTTCTTACAAAGAAAAATGAAAGAAATAAATGATTGAGGAGAAGCCAAAATATGAACAGACCCAAGATATGTTTCGCAGATGACTCAAGCTGCAATTGCATATTATGATTGTTTTTATGGCAAAAACAACTGTTTGGATATGACTGAAATTGCAAAGAAATAAATTTTATATCGTCAAAACTCAAAACAGTAAGCCGTATTCAATAGCACATATTTTTTACCTGAATTCAATAACACATATTGAAAGAAAGTATGTGAATCACAAGCTTAAAATCACCAATTTTCCCAGTCCTTCCTTCAAAGTTCGGAGCTACCATGCATCACAAAATAAACAATTTACAAAACAGAATATCAAAAATATGACAAATAACCAAAATGATAAATTTCAGCAGTTCATTCATGAATTCTCAATCCTGTGCCATACTAAGACGAGCACCCCCAATCAGACCCAAAATCCAAAGCTTCAAATCCAATAATCTTCTTGCACCACAAACAAAAAACTCAACAAAAACAAAACTATGAAGAGCCTATGCATCATATTTATTACTGTTCTTGAGTTCCTTCTCTAACTTCTTCATTAATGCAGAGAGCCTCCCAAGCTCCGCCCCCCCCCCCAAGCATTAAGTCTGTCAAGGTTTGAAACATTGTTTTGCTTAGCGACAATAATTCCTAAACATTTTAAGCATAAATCTATGATTGGAAAAAACTCTAAATATTAGTAAAATACGTAATATTGAATAAATTAATTATTATTTTCGTACATCAATATAAAATTAAAATGAATAGCAAAACAAGATATAAATAATGTAATTTATTGAAAAAATTGAAAATTACACAGTCTGGAAGCAGGCATCACAAGGGGCTATGTTGGCCGTTTAAGTGAGGAGTAATAAAAAGTGAACATTTATCATGCGAAGGAACTTCAAAAACAGAACATTTTCAATCTTTTAATTATAACTTAGCCACATTTGTTGGGGTAATGACGCAAATATTGAGTGTGTCAAAGGGCAAAACAATATATTACTGACAATAATTCCTAAACTTTTTTTTAAGCTCAGATCCATAGTTAAAAACACTCTAAATATTATTAAAATAACAAATATTTTTGCTCTATATGGCATGTTTTGAATTAATTCATCTTTAAAAAGCATCAAAATGAAAATAAAATGAATGGCAAGCCACAATATAAATAATACAATTTATTAAAAAAATGAAAATTACACGGGTTTGAGAGCTGGCATCACAAGAATGGAAAGCGAACACATCGCCGGGAAAAAGGCTTAAATATATTAATCTTAGATTAGGTTGGAAATCTGACAAATAAAAGTTCCAAAGTTGTCTACAAGGAGATGCTTCATAATAGGGTAGCATGATGATCATGAATCAACATAATTTAAACATTACTCTCGCAAAACTCATTTTTGATATCTGGATCTAGTAATGTTTCTTATCGAAACTGTGATATTTTAGGATTAAAATGCAATTTTAATAACAAAGTTTATCCTAAAGAACACTGGATACCATAAAGTTTACTTGGATGTAGAATTGATACACATGAAGTTGTCAAAAGAGGACATTTAACACGAACACTAAACCATTAACATCCGTTAGTTTACCATTAGACGGGCTCATAAAGTCAATTTTAAATTTCATTTTTAACAACAAAGTTAATATCAAGGGATATTGGGCACCATAAAGTTTACTTAGGTGTAAAAATATATATAAACTTTCTAAAATGAGAAAAACAACAAAATTATTCAACTCCGATAAACGTCTATTAATTTTAATTCTTTTTGGTCTTATCAAATGTCATATTTTCTCTTCATCAATTTTTATTTCCAAGTTGATCCATCTTTCTCTCATCATAGTTAGCACACACTCTCTCTGTTATGTCATTTTCTCAGCCTCCAAGCCTTTTATAGGTATTTACACAAAACGATGTCTTTCCCTTCTAAGATATGAGGTTCATTGCTTGCATCCAAGTACTACCTCTTGTCCTTATGCTCTGGTTAGATAGAAAGAAAAGTTGAGAAGAAAGAAAATGAGAGGAGAGAAAATAGAGAGAAGAAAAAACTAAAGGAAAGTTGTCATCATCCTTCTTGCTTGGATGGATGAGAGAAAATAAAGAAGAGAGAAAATTAGTAAATATCTAAATGACTAAAATATCCTTATCAAAATATATCATATTTAAAATTAAATTAAATTAAACTAAATATTGTAATATAAAAATTATACTGACATTAGCATTATCAAATAATTTAAAATCAAGTTATTTGATTTATAGATTTTTTCATATTATTATGTTTTAAAACCAAATTATTTAATAAAAACATTGTTTTAAATATAATAAAAGAAGATAAATATAGAGAGGAAGAGAGAGGAGGGATAATCTTGAAAATCTTGTTTCCCATTCCAAATCTCTCCATATATGGAGAGAAAATAAGGCATGGGACCCATCTTATTTTCTCTTTCACTTTTCCTTCTTCCCATATTTTCTTCCCTATCCAAGCAAGGGAAAACTTATTTCTCTCCATGTTTTTCTTTCTAGTTTTCTTGTCTCCCCAATTTTCTCTCAATCAAAGCAAGGAATTGATATAGGACGTAATAGACTAATTTGAGGAGATTAAAAAAAATTAAATAAATTATTTTAAAGTGTTATATTTATCATTTTTCCAATTTAATTGGTTTGGCTTATAAACTAATATATAATCTAATAATATATATAAATATTTTTGAGAGATCATATACCATATGCTATTTTTAAGTAATTGTTTTACTTCAATTTTTTTTTCCAAATTAGTTCATTATACTAAGGAGAAGAGGAAGTAAGAATAAATAAAGAGAAAATGTGATATTTCATAGGATCTAAAAGAATAAAGTTAACTGATGTTTTTGAGAGTTGAAAAATTTTGTTATTTTCTCCCTTTTCAGAAAGTTTATGTATATTTTTAAGCCCAAATAAATTTCATGTTGCTTAGTGCCCCTTGATATAAATTTCGTTGTTAAAAATATAACTTAAAACTGACTTCATGAAGCCCTCTAATGGTAAACTAATGGACGTTAATGGCATAATGTCAAATGTCCCATTTTAACAACTTCATATATATTTTTGCACAAAAATAAATTTTATGGTGCCCAATACCTCTTAATGTAAATTTTTTTATTAAAATTACACCTTAACTCTATATTTTATGTCATTCTTAATCTTTATTTTATGAGGGATATTCATCTAATTTAACCAGTTTTGATCTAGAGAAGAGAAAATCAGGATCTTTATGTAGATGATAGGTGTATATGTTGATTGAGAATTTTCCTTCAGCAAATGTCCTTAAATCCTACTAATAAATGTTCACCAGCATTAAACTATACCTGTCAGAATTTATATTTAACTTGAGCTGCAAAGGGTCCTCTTGTTTCTTCTTGCGCATAAATTTGAGTTGCAGTGGGTGACAGATGAAGTTATCATGAGATTTGTTGGATTTAGTAGTAGCCAACCCCAACTGCAATGCCAGTCCCAGGGGAGCAGGTTGAGAGATCCAAGAATTGTTGAGCCGCTTTGTGGGAGGGACTCCATCTTCAACACCTATATCAGCAACCCTCTTTCTTTTTTGACCCGACCCAGGCTCTGACTCCGAGTCATATATTACGTGTACTCCACATGCTTCAAGAGGGACTTTGTGGTTGCAATACATCTTTCCATGATCCCGCCATTCCAGAAAGAATTCACATGAAATCTTAACATCATCACCTGTTCTAGTACCAAATGGGAACCCCTTCCTGGGCCATATAAATACATGGTCTGAATCCAATTCATAAAGACGTTGATTATTATAAGGTGAGGACTTGGTCACAATATCATCACAAGTGATATAACAGGTGACGAGAGGGCGCTGTCCCAGTGATCTGAGATGACGATGAGGAGCAACACAACAAAACAATATGCCAATTGCTCGTTCAAGATTGCAAGTGAATTGGATAGTATTGGAAGCCTCTGTCATGAATTGGATAGTATTGGAAGCCTCTGTCATTTGTTTATATTTCATCCACTTTGGAACTCTGTTTCCTGGGTAACGAGCTAAATCAAGGTAATTAAATGCAGTCCCACAAGCTGAAGTCAGTGAGAAATGAGTTGATTCCTCAATAAAGCCAAGCGAACACTCATCCAACTTTACACAGTTTTTGAATTGAAACCAACACGGACTGAAAACTAGAGAGTCAGAGGATACAGTCTCCAATAAAGTGCAATCATTGGCATCTAATGCTTTAAGCATGGGAGGAAGTCCAAGTATCGACTTAAGCCTTTTGCAGCCAAATAGGTAAATGCCTGTCAAGCTTGAAAGATGGCTGACGCAAGGTGGCAATGTCTCTACACCACTACGTTGCAATGATAAATTTTGTAACCTTGTTAAGCACTTGATATTGCCAGGGATTTCCGACAAGTAACTCCATCCGTCCAAACATAGTATTTCTAAATTACGCCAAGCATAAAAAAGGGAGCGCAGCTCCTCTGTGTGAATTTCCTGCTTGAATTCAAGAACCTGAAACTCCGTAAGATTTGTCAAGCAACACAGCTCCTTTATTGGAAGACTCCTCAATCTTTCACCGTGAAGAATTAAAAGACTTCTAAGCTTTGTGAAACGTCCGATTGGCAAATCCAATATTTCAAGTCTAGTTTCTCGAAGATATATGGTTTCCAATTTATTTGATGACAAACAAAATTTCTTGAGGCCACATCCGCTAGCTTGGAGATCGGAGAGGGATTCTAAATGAGTCTCACTTTCAAGACTCTCTAATTCATGGCAATGATCTACATCCAATTTAACAAGAGTGTGGAGAGATAAAATGGATGGATGAACACTCCTCAAACTTGAACAATCACAGAGATCTACGTTTTCAAGCTTATGTGCCATAGAAAAATCAGGCAATTCCATCAATTTGTGGCATAGACACAAATTTATCGTCCTTAGATTCACAAGATCCTGTATTTACAATGAAAACGAAAAAAAAATTACCCCAAAGGCCCTAATAGATTAAATTTGACTGAACCTATATAAAATTTAGATTAGTATATATATAAGTACCTGCACTCCATCCCAAAGCTTTGTAACATTACTTCGATTTATTCGTAGTTCAACAAGGTTTTCAGGACAAAAGTCCAATGGCAAAGACTCCAATGGATAACAATCCCAATGAAAAATCCTTAATTTATTAGGAAAAGAGTCAAGACCAAAAGGAAGCTCTATACATGTCGTGGTTGTAGACCATTGCGTGTTAAAAACTTTGAGGATTCTCAATTTTTTCATCTTCGAGAAGGCGTTTGCTCCTAGATGTAAATATTTGATTCGAGACACATCCAGTGAAATGCCTTCAATTTCATTGGTTTCCTAAACAAAAAATAAAATAAAATAAAATAAACATTAAGCCTTTTAGAAAAAATATAAAAAAAATAAAAAATAGAAGCAATAAATGGAAGTATCTTTCCCTTACCTTGTTATTTTTTAACACATCACATATTTCATCTGCATCATTTAATCGACTACGGAATTCAGGATGTTTCATACATTCCTCACGAACTATTTGCTCAGCCATTCCTCGTATCAAATCATGCATTATAATATGGTCAACCTCACCTAACTTCACGAGAGCTTTATCTATAAGATTTTGTATTCCACTAACTGCTCTGAAACCACAAGCCTCTAGTTGAGGAATAACTTCACCTTTTTGTTCTCCCACGAAAAAGAATGCAATGTCTAATAATATTTGCTTGTCCATATTATCTAACCCATCATAACTCACCTTCAATATATTTTGAATATCCTGATGGGGATACTTTTGGAGTTTGCTAAGCTCACTTTTCCAATATGCTTCATCCCTAGAATGAAAATGGGAACCCAGAACTTCTAAAGCTAAAGGAATGCCTCCAACCAAGGCAGCTGTCAAATTTGATAGCTCTTCATATCCTTGAATAGGATGATTTTGATTGAAGGCATGCATACTGAAAAGTTCAAGTGATTCTTTTCTACTCAATTCTCTGACTTCATGTATATATTTTTCATGAATCCCTCCACTTCTAAGAACATGCTTGTCTCTACTTGTTACAATGACTCTGCTTCCCTGTCCCAAGTGAAGTTGTTGTCCAGCCAAATCTTTTAGTTGCTTTGGATTGTCTACATCATCAATTACAATTAGCACTTTTTTTTGTTTCAACCTTCTCATTGTGTGATTCATATTTATGTAATCTTTTTGATCTAATAGCTTGGAAAGAAGTTTTTGACGCAAAGAGCTTAACCCAATCTTTGTTGATTCTTCTCTCACATTTTCTAAGAAACAGTGACTTTCAAATTTAGACAAGAAGTTGTCAAATATAGCAGAAGCAAGGGTTGTTTTGCCTATCCCTCCTGGGCCCCAAATTCCGAGAACTCGAACTTCTGGTGACTCAATTTTCATTAATGATTCAACATTAGTGAAATTTTGATGAAATCCAATGAGCTGAGATCTTGGCACAATTTGAGTGTTAACTTCTAATTTTTTAAAGACATCTTCAACTATTGCATTGATGAGTTCAGATTCATCTCTAGCATGTAAAAAACAAATAAAATTATTATAGGTACTCATTATAAAAATAAGTCCACAGACATAATTAGACATAACTTCATTGTATTTCAAGTTATTTTTTGGGGGCAAACTAAGAAAAAGCTTAAAAAATTAAGACTCTATAAGATGATGTATTAAATGACAAAAAACTTACTGAAAATTTGATGAATGATAACCGGATAAGTGAGCAGTTTCTTTCAAAACAGATCTCCAATTTTCCAAATTGTCCATGTTGTCCGGGAACCTTTGCTCATGATGAGTAAATGCTTCTGCATAAGTGTGTGTTTGATGCCTGACATGTGATGGATCCACACGGTAAAATATTGGTATCACAATCTGTTGATTAGCTTTTTTACATTCCACGATTTTCACTAGCTCTTCCAAGCACCACTCTGAAGAAGCATAATTGTCGGAGAATATAACCAAAGCAATCATGGATCCTTCTATTGCATTCACAAGTACTGACCATATTTCTTCTCCTCTCTCGAGCCTATCATCAACATAGACATCTACGTTCTTTTGACGCAATGCCCTTTTCAAATGGCTGAGAAAATCAGATCTGATGTCTGGTCCTCTAAAGCTGATAAAAACATCATGTTTGCCACAAGGAACTTGGGAAGAAGAAGCAGAAGATGCCATTGCTGGAAGGATAAAAAGCAAAGTTTCGTGAGTTGTTTATTATTTCTAATAAAGAACAAACAGAATAGCGCCTAAGGAAGAAAAATCATACTGATTAATCCCTTGGTGAGTGCGTCTAAACTCTAAAATAAAATCTTACCTTGGAAAGGTTTGAAGTCGATTAATTTGGTTAGTTCACTTGTCTTGGGAATTCGATCGGCAGAACAGAAAAATGAGTATGTGAGCATTGAGCCATCGTTTGCATTTAAGAGGCAAGGGCCAACTCAGCTCCCGGTGGAAATTTCCGCGAAATAATGAAAACTTGTGTCAGTAGCCCTTTTTGACTCCAAGTCAACAGTTTTGAGATTTTTTTTATTTAAAGTATGTAGAAATGTTGACAGAATCTCAAGCCTTTATTGTCTTTTGGTCATGTCATAAATCACATGCCCCACCAAAATGGAGAGAATAATGTCTCTATTAATTTCTGTTTTCTCTTAATTTTTTAATCATTGGATTAACTTCCAATGATTGAGATTTAAAATTAAGTAAAAATATTATAATATTAATATAATAAAAATTTATCATATTAAACTACTTATATCAAATTTTAACACTTAATGGTACAAATTTGTTTATATATTTTTTATTATTTAATATTTTAATAATATCTTTATAAAATAAATCTTAACTATTAAAATTTGATCTAATGATGAAAAAATTAAGTAGAGAAAAGGTGGAGAGAAGGATTAGTAGAGACATTCCTCTTCCCACAAAAATGATTGCCCAATTACATGCTTCTTTGCCTATTCCTTTTACGATATGTTTTCCAATCAAAGCCCCAACCGAGATAATAAATCTTTAAACAAAATGAAGATTTATTGTGGAAAATAGAAAAATTGTGACATATTTTTAATGTTTTGTTAGTTCTTAATCTACAAAATTAAAGAAAAGATTAAGTACATAGAGAAGATTTCAACGAAGCCAGAAAGTACTTCATTATGAACTTCTTTTCTGATTTTATTTTTGTTTAAAAAGTACATAGAGAAGATTTCAACAGCGAAATTTCAAAGTTGCTTCGTTTGCGCGTGAGATATCTCAAAAAGTCTGTCCCAGCTTTAATGTTGTCGTGGTCATTTCCTACTCTTCAGAATGGCCCACATACGTTATTTTCCCAATCTAAACATCAAGAGCAACGAGCGCATGGAAGACGCACTGGGCTTAAAACAAAAAGCATGATTTTAGATTAATTATTTAAATTAAAAATTTGATAATTTGATGATTTTAAGAAATCTTTTTGTATTTAATTCTTTTGGAATGAACCTTATTGTAATTTTTCCTAAATTTTATATAAGTTCCCTAAATTTCATTGCACAGTTTTAGATAGTTTTTTTCGGAATAATGATTTAAACACATTTTCTTAATTTTGTTTCAAAACTTGTTCTGAAAAGTTACTCTAAGCCATAGATTTTTTTCTAAATTTATAATTTTTGTATCCATGGTAAAGAAACAATTGAAAGTAGTATTTTGCTATATCCATTTTTTTTAAAAAAAAAAACTAATGTAACTAATTTTTTATTTATGCAAATTAATTATATATCTTCTATATTTAAAACCAGAGAGAATAATTAATAATAATTGAGAATCAGTAATAAAATTAGTAAATTACTGACATAAGAGTGAAGTTATCTATGTGATTTACAGGCTTGTCTGCGTTCCTTTTTTTCCCTTTCATTTACAAGGAAATATTTTATACAGTAACTTTTGTTAATACAGAGAAGTAGTTGAAATCCTGAAAGTGCAAGAATAAAAATAAAATAATAATGATCTCATAAAAAAAAAAAAGGATCATGTTGCGATTTTTAAAATAATTGAAATATTAAATGCTCGCATGTGATTTATAACATTTCTTATTTGCATTCATCATTTTTTTCCCTTTCATTTATGTCAAAACCTTACATACAATAAATTTGAGAGAAAATTAATTTGTAACTCTATAATTTTCAACTCACATTTTCTTTTGTTTTATCATCCACCTTTTCCCTCAGGAACCTGTTCGTCCTTGGCAAATTTTTTCTCAAGTTGAAGGAGAAGGAGTGAGGCATGTAACTAAAATACTTCTCGGTTCTTAATATAGAATTTAATTGTTAAATTAATTTTGATCCTAAATATAAGATTTATTTACCATATTTATCAATTTTTTCTAAATTACTCCCACAGATCTTCTTTAACCATAATCAAATAAGAGGAAAAAAAAAGAGGATGTTAAGGAAGATGATTATGGTATTTTAGGAAAAACATATCATATTTCTTATAATTAACTAACTTACCTAATTTCTTTAATCTAAGAAAATTAGTTAAATAGGTCTTATATTAAAGACCGGAAGAGTAATTTGAAACAATTGATTGAAAGAAAAACAATTTTAGGGACCAAATTAAAAATTGAATAAAATTATAAGGACTTATAAATTATTATTTTTTTTGTAAATTTTATGCATTTAAAAAATTTGATTTGGTTATAAAATAAAAAAGAAAATCAAAATGGTGTTCAATTTTGATTTGGTTTTCTTAATAGGGTAGTTAATTAAGTATCCTCAATTTTTAATATTCAGTTTCAATTTTAGAAAGCTATGTGATGTTGTTTGAACACATATAACTTCTTTGAAATGTGATTGGATATAAATATGTTTGAAAAAATGTTGGTTTTTTTAATAATTTTATCTTTATTATATTATAGGTACTTAGTATTGAGAGAAATGTGCTTCAAATTGTTGTCACTTTTGTAGTTTGCTTTGGTTTTATTTTATCCGTGGAATTACAGGTTAAATAAAAACTAGCAATGCAAATGTTCGCTATTTTTTAAGAAAATATATACTTATATTCGTCTGCTCTAAAATAGAACAGATAAATATGCTCTAAAATAGAACAGACAAATATGAGCCTCCACATTTATTCATTTGAAAACAGAGAAATATATAACTACAATTTCTGTCTCTTTATCAACGTCTCCTCCTAAACAGACAGAAAACTTCAAGAATAGACAAAATAATATATTTTATAGTAGTAAAAATAAAAAGATTAGTGATTATATTGATACCTTAGCCAGAACATCTCTGTGCCTATTTGGAAAACAGCACAATTAACTTTAAAAAATTTATATATTTCATTAGACAAAATTCCTGTTATATATTTATCTCATATGACTTAAAATCATTTGAAAAAATTAACCAAACAACTGCCAAAGCCAAATATTAGCTTGAAAAAGTTAATTTGGCGAGTTCGCTTATGTTGACATATTGAGTATTCACATTGTGTAGGGGGATATCTCTTGTAAGCATAAAATTTCAAAAAATAATGTTTGGTCATCAAACACTTTTTGTCTGAGAGTCAAAAATGCCTTTTTTTTTATAAAAAAAATTTCTAAAGCAATTAAAAGACTCCATTAAAGTGAATTTATGTTCATTGTGTTGGTTATTTATTTTTATCAAAGTCTTTTTGTCTAAAATCTTTAAAATCCTTCAAATACAAACCTTTTTTTTTCCCCTTCTTGTCAATGATGTGAACTCGGTGTCCAAATAAGAAATGCTTCATTGTTGTTTCTGGTTCAACGTAATTAAAAAAAAAAATTTGTCCAAATTACACAAAGGAAAAACCGAAAAAAAAAGGTAAGCAGAAATTTTGACAAAATAATAGAAATATATCATTTCTAGGTCTTTTAAAGCCTGTTTGGAAGGACTTATAAGCAGCTTGTTAATCATGATTTACCAAATATGAAGTATAAATTTTGTCTCAACTTATATAAAATATGTTTATAAGTGCTTTTAAACATGATCTCAAATAATTCCTTAGAGGTCTTTGGATTAACTTTCTAATGTTTACGTAAGTTGAGACAAAAATTTTCTTGTATATATTTATTTTGTATATCATAAAATTATTTTCAAAAAATTAATCCGAGTATCCTATAGTTAAAAATACTTTAACTTTCTGGATTACAATAAAAAAGTATAATATTTGAAGTAGGATTTTTTGTGAAAACGCAGTCAAAGAAACAACAAGAGGTACTCCCTCAGGATTCTTTCTATAATATCTGAAATTTTGAATTGGTTTGATATTTTTTTTATAAGATCCTGTTTAGGATTGTTTAAATATTAAATATATTTTTATCAATTTTACCTCTAGTTAATTATTTATAAACTCCCTCAGGATTCTTTTTATAATATCTGAAATTTTGAATTGGTTTGATTTTTTTAAAATAAGATCCTGTTTAAGATTGTTTAAACATTAAATATATTTTTATCAATTTTACCTCTAATTAATTATTTATTCTCTTCTCTCATCTTTTGTCTCATATTACATTTTCTTTTATCATTTATCTCAATATTAGTATTTCTCTATCTTTTTTTCCTTATTAAATAAGGGTATGCTTGGAGAAAAATTCAATTTTTTAACATATTTATTACTTTTAACTAATTTTAAATTTTTTTATTAAATCACGTAAAAGGCGTATATAAAAATAATCAATAATTAATATAGTGAGATAACGTATAAATAATTAAGATTAAAATATAAAAAATTTATTAAAATTTGGGATATATTTTAAGCATATCCTGTAAATTGGATTAGTCCACTATCATATAGATAAAATAGAAGAGAAGTGTTAATAATTATTGAGTAAGGTTGATTCAGCATTTTAAAATATTTTTTCACGTGCATTCATCATTCTAAAATATCTTATATTTTATCTTACGCCCTAATTTTTTTTGGTGCATCTAACACCTTAAAGTATTTTTGTTTTGTGATTTTTCCTTTGAATTATTAAATTTTTTAGGAATAATTTTTCTTTTAATATATTTTTCTAGTAGCAATTTTAATATCATTGTTAAGTCCTAAAAGAATATGTTAACTGAATGTGTATCAGGTACCCTGGAGTATTTTTCAATATCTTCTAAAATGTTGAACGGGAAAAAATATTTGAGGATGATGAGTGAATTACAAAGCATTTTACATTGCAGATACATCGCATATCTAAAAAAAAAAATACTTGAAAGTGTATGATCATATTTAACATTTTATTATACTACCTCCAGTCTTAATTATAAAATCTTATTTGTAGTTATAGTCTGCAAATACGTATCTCACAATTCAATGACTAAAATTCTTCGAAGACTCAAGTCTAATCTAACAGGAACAAAATTATTTACGTTCTTTTTTACCTTACAGTTGTGCGGGAAGATTAGATGTAGCAACTTTTATCAATGTGAAATTATGGGTTGCTTCCATTACGCTGCAAACACTGATTTTTAATATAAAAATTACTTATATATTTAATTTGATCTTGAATATAATATATCAATTCATTTTGTTTTTCATATTTACCTATTTTGTCCCAAAGTAATTTTTCTAGTAATTGCAAGGATTGCATTCAGGTTTCAAAAACACTTTTATCTAAGTTGAAATAAAATTCTTTTCACTTACTTATCTTATATATCATAAAATCACTTTCAAAAAACAATTCAAATACCCCTCCATCAATAATACTTTAGAGCCCTTTCGGTACACTGAACATCTTGCAATGAAAAAGAAAAATATTTATTTTTCATAGATTGTGCTCGTTTGGTTGCAACATTTTCCTACAATTCATTTTCGGCAGTGCCAAATTTTTCGTTATAAAAAGGAAGATGAGTTCCCACCAATTTTGGTGAGAGCTGATTTTCCATTACAGGCAGAAAAATGCGAAAGATCAAACTGCTCTTCAATTTGATCAAATTGCTCAGGATTTGATTGATAAAATCATGTGAAGTTATTTGAACAGCTGACACATAATCAAGTCTTCATCTTCGCCATATGTTCATATATTTTGTCACTGTTGATTTGCTCAAACAACACACACGGATTGACCAACAAGTGTAAACCTTCATTCAGTAAGCTTTTTAACAACATCCACTTTAGTAAAAAATGCTAGACATGATTTTTTAAATTTGATTCAAAATCTGGTGAGGAAAAACGTTTTTGATCCTTACTCACTATTTTTCATAACTTTCAAATTACAAAATGTTTTTTTAATGAAATTTGTTTTAGCTTTGACCTTTGATATTATTATAATATCTCACAAACGATAAACACTTTTAAAGTGAAATTTGTTTGATATAAATATAGATTCAATAAGTTTTTTTAATGATATCTGTCTAAAATAATTTAATTTTGAAGCATTATTGTGGTTTTTTGAAAACGTTATTTGTGACTTTTGCTCACCATCTTGAAAATAAATTTCAAAATATAAAGAGTTTATAAATGGGTTTTGTTGCATTAAAAACTAAACTTCAAAGTTTTTTCAATGATAAATCATTTGACCCATTTAAATTTAAAGTAACAAATATATGTAATCTAAAAATTCATATTTTAATTAAGTTTCTTTATATCCATTAGATTTATAGATTATTTGGTAACATGGTGAAATTGCATAATTTCATCCTATCAAACATAAAAATTTTTATTAACTTATTTTTCATTCCAGTCTTTATCAAACATGCCATTACTCATAAATTTTTCATTTCATTTCTTTCTATTCCAACCAATTCTTTCTACTAAATGGGCCCTTAATTTTTTTGGATTACAATAAATAGTACTCTTTTCATCTTTTTTTATAAGTAAACTTAGACTAAATCATGCAGATTAAAAAATTAGTTAAAATTGATTAAAGACAATAAATATGTAAAAATTAAAATTTTTTCTCTAAAATATTTTTATTTATGGGGAAGAGAGTATAAGAAAGAGAATAAAAAAATATATTATAGCAAAGAGAATTATGAAAGAGAAACAATGTGTGTTGGAAAGAGATTATAATAAAATATAATTTTTAGAACACTTATTATCTAGGAAATGATGTTTTGGGGGGAAAATAAATATATTAACTTTTAAATAAATCTTTAATAGGGGAAAAATAGAAAATTTATTACAAAAATTTAAGAGAACTTGCTAATATTACTTATATTTATGAATAAAAAGATGATAGTAATTGTTGTTTATGAAAAGGCAACTAGGGAGTATACCATTTGAAATAGGATTTTTCATAAAGAAGTAGTGAAAAAAAAAAACTAGAGAGAGTTAATGAGAGAAAATGTAAGTTCCATCAGGCTCTTTTTTATAAAATCCTAAAAGTTTAATTGGTTTATTTTTATAATATTTTATATAGAATTGTCTAGATATTAAATGTATTTTTACTAATTTTACTTCTAATTAATTATCTATTCTCTATTTTTTTCTTACATTACCTTTTCTTTTATCATTTATCTTCATACTAGTATTTAGTTTCCTTTTTTCTCTTATTAAATAAGGACATATTTAAGAAAAATTTTGTTATGAATATAATAATATCTTTGTAAATGTCTTTATATCTCCCATTATATCCAATATCTCCTATAATCTTTAATATCTCCCATTATCTCTATATCTTATAATTATTTCTTATTATTATGTAATCTGTAGATTTTCTCAAACATGTAAAGCTATGCCCATAAATAGAGGCTATGTGTCATGTATTTAACACTCTTGAATGGAATGATAAATACTCTCTCTTGTTGATCCTCTCTTCCTCTTTATTCTTCACTATTTCTTTTTTATTTATAACACGTTATCAGCATGAAATTCTAATTAAGATACGTATGATATACCTTTCAATCCCAATATAATTTTAGATCATCATTTCTATGATTTTTCTATAGTATCTTTTGCTCTATTCAAATAAAAATATCTCAAGCATCACATATATAGTATTTCAGAGTATCCGTATCCCTATTCAATTTAAATTGGTTTGGTCTTTTTTGTCATATCCTACTAGTAAGGGTTATATGAACATTAAATGAGTTTTTACTAATTTTGTCTATAATTAATTTTTTTTATTCTATTCTCTTTCATGTTTTATCCCATAACTGATATTTCTTCCTCTTAGCTCCCTCATTAAATAAGGACATGCTTAAAAAATAAAAGCTTAAGGTTATTTTAAAAAAAAAGAAGCTTAATTTTCACATATTTATTATTTATAACTAATTTTAACTGTTTTTTAAGCACATAATTTAATTAACAAGATATTATTAAAAAGATAGGAGGAAGTAATGATCATGTTAATGCCTTGGTGAGAGTGTCTAAGTCCTATTGGAGACAAAATATTATTTATTAGTAAAGTCACTTGAAAAAAAAATTAATCGAAACACCTGTTCAAATCAAATATTAGCATGAAAAGAATAAGTTAATTTTGCAAATTTGTTCGCGTAGACTATTTGAGTATTCACATTGTGTCGGTGGACACCTATTATTTAAATGAACCATAAATTTTCAAGAAATAATAAAAAAGTGTGGTCATCAAACCTTTTCACTTTTTCTTTTCTGAGTTTCCATTGTCAGAAGCGACTGAAAGTTTTATTCATATTGTTTGTCGGCTTTCTTTTTCTTTTTCATCAGAATCTTTTTTTCTGAAGTCTTGAAAATCCTTTAAATATAAGCCTTTCTTTTTGTTAACCACATTAATTGTAGAAGAACAACCAGACTATAATGGACAAAACATCATTAATCATGAAGCAACAGGCTTATCATGACAATTTATAGTGACAACTTTTGTTCGTGGCTCTTTTTGATTATAAGTAAACAAAGCTTTTTTTTGTTGGGTTTTTATTGTTAAAAATTAGAAAATTTCAGGAAGCCATGAAAGTTCTTCCGGTATGTTTTTTTTCTTCCTTGTTTTGCTTCTGATTTATAGTATGTAGATATTTTTTGTACCGACCCAAAAGAAAGTACTTAGAAACTTATATGGAAGTTATTTTTTTCCTGTTTAAAGTATAATTTTTTATTAATATGTTAACATTTGAGAATTTTTTTAGGATTTAAACTTTTAATGTCAATATTTCTTTTAATCTATGTTATTAATGTTAGAGAATTGAGAAAAATGCTTTATAAAATTAAAAGATTAAACCGAAACCTAATATAAAGTTAAAATATAAAAAAAATCAAAATGATGTTGAATGTAAAAAATTATAATGATCATATTAATACCTTAGTGGGAATATCCAAAATCAAGTTTTAGCTTTGGCTGATATTATAATTCTAGCAATGTGTTGAGTTTTTTTTTTTTTTAACCATGAGAGAACATTTTGGGTTTTCAATGCTTCACGAAGCTGCAGTGAAAGTTACTTCTTCAAAAATGAAAACACTTTTTGACTCCAAGTCATAAATATTTTCTTTTGATTTTATTTTCAGAAGTTTTATTCATCTTCAAAGATTCTTTACTGTCACCAAATACACTAATTATATTTACTAAAACAATTTTAAAAATAATAAATATGTAAAAATATATTTTTTATTTTTTATAAAATACACTTATTCATAGGAGAGGGTGAGCGAATGAGAGAGAAAATGAACAGAAAAAATGTGAGAGATGATTAATGCAGTATTATATTTTTCTATTTCTATTTATGTAATAGAAAGAGAATATTTTTCTTGGTCAGAACTTCTAATTGTCTATTTTGAAAACAACACAATCAATTTTAAAAAATTTATGTGTTTTATCAAACAAAACTCTTCTTATATATTTATCTTATATGATCTAAAATCATTTGAAAAAAAATTAACCAAACAATTGCCAAAACAAAATATCAGCTTGAAAAAGTTAATTTGACGAATTTGTTTATATTGACATGTTGGGGACATCTCTTATTTAAGGTAAGCATATTTTTTCACGAAGCACTGAAATTTTGAGGCAAAGCCATAAAGAAAGTACCCATCCATTTTTTCGCTCCGCCGCCCCTCCCAACTTTTTACTATTCTTTTCCTCTTCATTTTTACCTAAAAATCATTATCATGTTATATTATATTACTGTTATAAATTTTTATTTTTATAAACACTACACAAGATTTTGTCATATTGTTAAATTATTTTATTTTACAAGATTTTGTCATATTGTTAAATTATTTTATTTTTTCCGTCTTGGTAATTTTTTAAATAAAAAAGTATCATCTTCAATATGCGCTTTCGACCGGAACCGTGATTAGAAATTTATCAAATGGGCTCGCAGGCCTCATTCACAATAGCCCAGCCCAACGTTGGTATGCAGCCCAATGTAGTTACCGTCATGTCGGCTTTTATGCGCGGGCCTGCGTCTGTGTGGACTGTGAACATACCGATACGTTTTCAAGAACTTCTTATTATTACTATTATTATCTCTGGTATTAAGATCTTGTTTAATTTTTATTTTAGTTTTAAATATAAGATTTTAATTCACTTTATTTTTTATATTTATATTTTTTTTCAAGATAATTCTTCTAACAATAATAATTCTAACCAATACACTTAATTAGTAAGAATATTTTTTAAAAAATAACACTTAAAATATGAGAACAGTTAGAACAAACAGGCGACCCAGTGAACTAGGGTTTGAATTCTTGTTAAAAAAAATACCCACATTTAGTACTCGATAGTACCTTGAATAGGATTGTCTCTAATAAAAAGATACCTATATTTATTAAAAAAAGAGACAAATATAAAGGCCCATATTTGTATATTTGAAAACAGGCGAACATATAACTATTATTTACGTTTTTTATATCAACGTCTTCTCCTAAACGGACCAAAAAAAAAAAAAGGTTTCAAAAGTAGACGAAAATAACGTTTTATAGTAATAAAATTTAAAAGAGAAGTGATTATATTAATGCCTCGGCCACAACGTTTTTGTGCCTATTTGGAAAACAACACAATTAATTTAAAACAAAATTATATATTTTATTAGACAAAAGTTTTCTTATATATTTATCTGGTATGACTGAAAATCATTTAAAAAATTAACCAAACAATTGCCAAAACCAAATATTACTTTGAAAAAGTTAATTTGGCGAATTCGCTTGTATTAACGTGTTGAGCATTCACATTATTTCAGGGGACACCTCTTGTTTAAAATGAGCATAAATTTTCACACAATAATGAAAAATGTACGGTCATCAAACACTTTATGACTCCGAGACGTCAAAAGCGCCTTTTTGTATAATTGCCTCAAGTAACTAAAAGATCCTATAAAAAAAAAATTTGTCCAAATTAAACAAAGGCAAAAAGGAAAAAAGGTAAGCAAAAATTCTAACAAAATAATGAAAATATTTCGTTACTAGGTTTTTTACGGCCTCTTTAAAATAATTTATAAATAATTTTTTAATTATAATTTATAAATACCACTCTAACAAACAAAAAAACACATACGCAATTCATAACAAATAGGCATTATTTTTGTTAAAATATCATTACTAAACATGTGCAATGAAACAATTCTTACAATTATTATAAAAATTACTCAAGAAAAAAATAGATAAATAAAATAAATTAAGATATTATATTTAAATTGAAATATGAAGCAGCCCATAATTTCAATTTTCAAGCTGGTAAGCTTCAAGCTTTGAAAGCAAGCAACTCAGCATGCCGTCACCAATTTCGATAACTGTTGAAAATTTTTTTATATCTCAATTTATTTATTGATATTCAATAATATTATTATCATGTAAGTTTAAAGGAAAAATTGCAAGAAGGTCCCACTCAAGAGAATTAAAAACAAAAAGTTCCTTAAAATTATCAAATTATTCTAAAGTTTCAAAGGTTCTTATTATAAAAGAATTCATTTGTTTAATTACCAAATTACCTTTTTTTTTAAAGTTTGTATTGACAATTAAAAAGGCAGTCATTGACAATTTAAGGTGTAAGGATTGATCGTTATTGCGGCAGGTATTGACAACTCATACATTTCATTTTGTGATATACTAAGAAAATGTGTTGTCAATACCTGCCGTGATAGTTGTCAAGTTTTATATCTTAAGTTGTTAATGACTGCTCTTTCAGTTATCAATGCAAACTTTAAAAAAAAGGCAAATTGATAATTTAACAAATAAAATTTATTGCAATGAGGTCCCTTGAGATTTTAAAATAATTTGATTATTTTAAGGTACTTTTTTGTATTTAATTCTCTTGGATGAGACCTTATTGTAATTTTTTCAAGTTTAAAAAGCATTTTTATTTAAAAATATTATATTCTTTCATTAAGGGAAATATGGTGAGATTGGATAATTTTCTCACCCATTTTCATCCAATCAAATATAAATTTTTACATCAACCCATTTTTTTTCCAATCCTTACCAAACATATTATCACTAAAAAGAATTTCATTTCATTCTTTTTATTCCTATCAATTCTTTCTAACAAATGAGCCCGTAATTTTTTTGGATTATGGTAAATAATAATCCCTCCGTCTTTTTTATAAGCAACCTTAGACTAAATCACATAAAATAAAAAATTAATTAAAATTGGTTAAATACAGTAAATATTTAAGAATTGGAAGTTTTTCTACAAAATACTGTTATTTGTGGAAGAGAAAGTACAAGAAAAAAAGTAAGAAAATTATTATAATAAAAAAATTATGAAAAAGAGAAAATGTGTGGTGAAGAGAGATTATGATAAAATATAATTTTCAGAACATTTATTATCTAGGAAATGATGTTTTAAAAAAAATAAATATATTAGCTATTAAAATAAATCTTTAACGAGGGCAAAATAAAAAATTTATTACAAAATTTAGGATAACTTGCTAATATTAGTTATATTTAAGAATAAAGAGATGAAGATGACTGGTGCTTATAAAAAAAATGATGGTAGTACACTATTTGAAGCAGAATTTTTTATGAAAAAACAGTGAAAGAAACTAGAAAGAGTTGGTAAAAGAAAAAGTAAGTGAAATATACAAGAAGTACTCGCTAAGGCTCCGCTTACGTCTTGCGTGCGCGGTCGACCACAATAGCGTGCGTCCTACTCTATGCTGTTCCAAGTTCCACGCCGCCCATCCATTCTATCTAGAATGTAGGGCTGTGCAGAAACCCGGTGGTCCGGTATGGTCTGGTCCAACCCGAGCAAACCCGATCCAGTCTGGTCCAGAAAAAATTGGCCCAAAACAAGACTGGACTAGACTGGACCGGACTGGTCTCATCGGGCTGGACTGGACTAGGGACTGGCACCTCAGACCAATTGGTCCAGTCCAGTCTAGCCCGGTTTTTTTAAATTATTATTTATATAATTTTAATTTGATTTAATTTTTCTATATAAATTTTTTATCTATTCAAATAATCAAGATTTATCTACTAACTTTCTAAGTAATAAGCATGCATATATATTTTCTACAATTTAATATCTATATTGATGAGGATTAATTAATAAAACATGACTTCATTGGGAAATTGAAAAGGAATGATCAAATTTGATAAACTTTGGATTAAAATATGTGCAAAATTTTATATAGTAAGTCACAATCTTACCTCCTATTGAAAGAAAAAAATTTTTTTTTAAAAATAAATTTAAGTCTGGACTGCCTGGACTGGTCCAGGCAGTCCAGAGGACCAAGTCTAGTCCAACCCGACCTCGGGTTGGCACTGGACTGGATCAGACCTCGGGCTGTCTTTTTCAGCCCGAGGTCTTTACTGGACCAGACTTCGGGTTGATAACAAACCCGGTCCAGTCTGGTCCATGCACACCCCTACTAGAATGTGCTGATTAGAGATGGAAATAGGTCAGACGGTCTGTTAGGGTCCTGCCTGACCTGACCTGACCTATTTAGATATTAGACCAAGCTCAGGCCTGTAAAAAGACCTGTTTACTTTATCAGGCCAGGCTCAAGCTTGATAATAAGCCTGTTAGGCCTGTCAGGCAGCCTGGGTCTGTTATCTTTTTTTTTTTTAGGTTAAAATTATAAATTAATAGGAGAGAATCTGCTATTCTGATTAGTTAATTGAGAAAACTCCATCCACATAAACGTGATATCTAGAGCCTATTGCATGCTTCATTTCATTCCCATTATCTATAATAAAAATAATTGATGTATGTATAATGACACATATTTGAACAGAGAAAGAAAACATAAGTGCATTAAAAAAATAAAAATAAAAGCATCATTCATTTATTTGATCCATGCTTTTTATATTAATCTTATATAGAATATATATATATATATATATAGAATTGACCTATTATGTTTTAAACTGTATATATGTGTGCTCAATCTAATTCTTATTATAATAGTTACTTGATTAATTTAAATAAATAAATAAATAAATTAGAATAACTGTAACATTTTTTTTTAAAACAACCATGTGTAACAAAAGGATCAAATATCATTTTGTTAGTAAATTAGTTTGAATAAATGATAAATTTAAAATATAAAAGGGATTAAGGATGTTTCATATTTTAAACTAGATCTAGTCATCAACTAATTTTTATACTAGAGATGGGATGGAGTTATATTTTTATATCAGAGTGAAATTATGTTTTCTAATAATTTTTCATATTAGATTTTTTTTGGGCATAAGGGGACATGTTTTACAAATCGTGTCAATTTGATAATTTCTTTTTTTTTGTTTGTATTTTAGATCAATTAGGTTGAATTATTGTAATTTTAAATTGATTTATGTGTGTTTAAAATTTATTAACAGGCGACAGGCCTCTTAACAGATCACAGGCCAGGCTCAAGCCGATTAAAAGGCCTTTCACAGTCCCCAGGCCAGGCCTGTTAAGGGTGAGGCCTGGCCTAGCCTGTTTCCACCCCTAATGCTGATATGCTGTTTTTGTCTAAACATTAAACATGTTTTCACTAATTTTATTTTTAATTAATTATCTATTTTCTCATTTATTTTTTATACTATATTTTTTTATCATTTATCTCAATATTAATATTTGGCTCTCTTATTTTTCCTCTCATTAAATGAGAGCATTATTTGAAAAAGGTTCAAAACACATTTATTATTTTTAATTAATTTTAACTATTTTCTCTTAAACAGTATGACTTGATTGAAAGGATCTTATAATAATCAATGATTAATATAGTGAGATAATATATAAATAATTAATATTAAAATATAAAAAATTTATTAAAATTTTGTACATATTTTAAGTGTATCCCATAAACTGGATAAGGCCACTATTTTATAGATAGAATAAAATAGAGGCGTTAATAATTACTAAAAATATTTATGATATTTTTTAAGGTTTATCTAATGTCTTTGAAATATTTTTTTCGTGTACATTCAAGTATCCTAAAATATTTTGTGCTTAATCCATCGCCTTGATGTTTTTTTTTTTGAGTGTATCAAACACCTTAAAGCATTTTATATTGTAATTTTATTCTTAAAGTATTAAATTTTTTGGAAATAATTTTTAAAATATTTTTCTAAGAGCAATTTTAATACTATTGTTAACTCTTCAAAGAGTATGTCAAGTGAACGTGCATCAAGTATTCTGTGGGTGCAACTTGAAAAATATTTCATGATGATAGATGAATCACAAAATTTTTTATCACAGTATGGATGTATTTCAAAAAAATTATTTGAAAGTATTAGGTGAACTACAGAAGCTTCTAAAATATTGGACACCTAAAGGAATAGTTCAGAATATAAAATCAAATTTAATATTTTATTATGTCTCACAATCCAATAACTAGAATTCTTCGAAGACACAAGTTTAATCCGACAGGGACAAAATTAATGACTCAGGAACAAAGTTGTCCATGTGACTTATATTTCTTATGCGGAAAGATTATATGTAGCAACTTTTATCAATGTGGAAAATTTTATTTTCTCTGCCAATCTAAATAATCTTATTGCCAATATGTTGGTTATAATAAGCTCTATGGCGAGAAGTGCGAATATCCAAGGAGCCCTTCACAAGCATTTGCATCCAGAGCAAAGGAGTGAGCGCCGTCCGCCTTGACGTTGGTTTCCTTTTCACACATTGCATGTTCTAATTTATGGGGTTTTAAAATATTATATATTATATCTTTGAATGTTTATACGATGATAAATTTATTCTTGGTGGGTCCTATTTTCACCCGGTCAAAAAAAATGAATTTTTTTTAAAATAAAAATTCTAGTAGGTACACAATTGACAGTAAAAATGGTCTATTTTGACCCGATCTAAAAAACTTTTTTTTCCTAGTAGTGTAATTAATTTAAATAAAAATAAGGTATAGCACAAATATTTACCCATACTTGTTACTATTCGTATTTGTGCCACACTGGAATGGGGACTAGGTCCTAATCCTCTAAGAATAGACTAAATATAGCCCCTATATTGATCTTAATGGCAAGATAAAAGCCTAATGGCATAGACTCCAATGGATAATCATCCCACTGAAAATATCTTAACCTATCAGGACAATAGTCAAGATTCGAAGGAAGCTCTATACATGCCTTAATTTTGGACCGCTCTGTAGAGTAAAAAACTTTGAGGATTTTCAAAATTTTCATCTTTGAGAAGGCATATGCTCTCAATTTTAAATGCTTGATTTGAGACACATCCAATATAATGCCTTCAATTTCATTAGCTTCCTGAACAAAATAAAATAAAAATTAATTTTTTTAAAATATCAAAATATAAAAATAGAACAAATAAATTGATGTATCTTTCCCTTACCTTGTTACTTTTTAATACATCACATATTTCATCTACATCTTTTAATCAGCTACGCCTTTCAGGATGTATCATATATTCTGCATGGACTCTTTGCGTAGCTATTTCTCACATCAAATCATGTATTATGATATAGCTATAACAATTGGACATTATGAGAGCCTTATTGATAAGATTTTATATTGCACTAACTGATTTGAAACCACAAGCCTCTAGTACATAAGCAATTTCATCTTTTGGTTTTCCCAAGGAAAAAAATGCAATGTCTAAACTATTTCCTTGTCCATAGGATCCAATCCATCACAACTCACCTTCAATATATCTTGAATTTGCTGATGGGGATGCTTTTGGAGTTTGCTAAGCTCACTTTCCCAGTATTCTTTATCTCTAGAATGAAAATGGGAACCCAAAACTTCTAAAACTAAAGGAATGCCTTTAGCCAAGGCCACTATCAAATTTGATAGCTGTTCATATTCCTTGATGGGATGATTTTGATTGAAGGCATGGATACTGAAAAGTTCAAGTGATTCTTCCAAACTTAATTTATTGACTTCATGTATGCATTTTTCATGAATCCCTCCACTTCTAAGAACATGCTTGTCTCTACTTGTTGCAATGACCCTGCTGCCTTGTCCTAAGTAAAGTTGTTGTCCTGCCAGATCCTTTAGTTGCTTTGGATTATCCACATCATCAAGTACAATTAAGACTTTTTTTTGTTTCAGCCTTCTCATCACGTGATTCATATTTATGTGATCTTTTTGATCTAATAGCTCAGAAAGAAGTTTTTGAAGCAAAGAATTCAAACCACCAATCTTTGTTGATTCTTCTCTCACGTTTTCTAAGAAACAATGACTTTCAAATTTAGACAAGAATTTGTCAAATATGGCACGAGCAAGAGTTGTTTTCCCTATCCCTCCTGGGCCCCAAATTCCAAGGATTCGACCTTATGGCAACTCAATTTCCATTAATGATTCAACACTAATGAAATTTTGATGAAATCCAACAAGCTGAGATCTTGGCACAATTGGACTCTTATCTTCCAATTTTTTTAAGACGCCTTCAACTATTGCATTGATGAGTTCAGATTCATTT
This sequence comes from Neltuma alba, assembly GCF_004799145.2. Taxonomy (NCBI): domain Eukaryota; kingdom Viridiplantae; phylum Streptophyta; class Magnoliopsida; order Fabales; family Fabaceae; genus Neltuma; species Neltuma alba. Next base: position 231,910 of record NW_021637164.1, on the reverse strand, counting down.
CTGGCATATAAAAATCAAATAAAATTATGCTAGTAATGCATTATAGAAGTAATTAATGCTAGACGTAATTTTTATATGACGTTACTATATTTAAATTGTTTTGAACAAACTGAGAAAAAGCTTAAGAAATTAAGAATAATAAAAATAAACTTACTGAAAATTTGATGAATGGTAGCCAGATAAGTCCGCGGTTTTTGTCAAGACAGATCTCCAAATTTCCAAATTACCCACTTTATCCTTGGACTTCTGTTCATGATGAGTAAATGCATCCTCATAAGTGCATTTTTGATGCCTAACATCTGAAGGATCTACATGATAGAAAACTGGTATCACAATCTGTTGCTTAGCTTCCTTACATTCCATGATTTTGACAAGCTCTTCTAAGCACCACTTTGAAGAAGCATAATCTTTTGAGAATATAACCAATGCAATCATGGATCCTTCTATTGCTTCTACAAGTGCCCATGATATTTCTTCTCCTCTTTCAAGCCTATCATCGACATAAATATCTATGTTCTTTTGATGCAACTCTTTTTTCAAATGGCTGAGAAAACCAGATCTAACGTCTGATCCTCTAAAACTGATGAAAACTTCATACTTTCGACATGGAGCTTCGGGAGAACAAGCATAAGCAAAAGCAGCCATTGCTTGGAGACAAAAAAAAAAAAAAACTATGTTTTGTAAGCTGTTGATTATTTGTTAGAAAGAACAAAAGAATAGCGTTTAGGTTGCTAGAGAATGAGGAAGAAAGGCCACCTGGTCGGAGATGCTAAATCAAATCTGAGGTTGAAGAGTTGAAGTTGATTTGGTGAGTTGGCTTACCCTGGGAATTCAATCGGCACACCAGAAAAAATAAGTCCGTCAGTATTGAGTGCATTTAAGATTTTAACAGTCAAAGTAGGCCGAAATTTCCGCGAAATAGTGAGAACTTTGGTCAGCAGTTCTTTTTGACTCCAAGTCAACAACGCTTTTTTTTTTTTCCTTTAAAACTTTGAAATTTCCAGGAAGCAAGGAATGTTCTTCCGGTATGATTTTCTTGCCTTATTTTGTTTCGGATTTATAGCATGCAGAAACTTCTAAGGAAGTTAGTTTTTTTTCCCCTGTTTAAAGTACAACTTTTATCAATATGCCAGAATTTAAGAATTTTTTTTAATATTTAAAATTTTAATGTGAATATTTCTTTTAATACATGCTGTTAATGTTATAGAACTGCAAAAAAATTCTATGAAAATAATAATAATCATATTAATACCTTCGTGGGAGTGTCCAAAATCAAATCTTAGCTTAGGTTGAAATTATAATTTGGCGATGTGTTTGGTATTCACATCGTGTGGGTGAACATTTGTGGCTTAAAATTTTGTAAGCATAAATTTCTTGGAAATATGAAGTTCAGCCATTGACTCTTCTTGAATTCAAGTAAAAAACACAACATTATTTTTTGGGTTTTTATTGTCTAAATTAGTCAAAAATTTTCAGGAAGTCGATGTCAAAGGAAAAATACTTCCTTTTTGTATCTGGTTTAAATTAATTAAAAATTTCCCGTACCAAGTAAAAAGAAAAAAAGTTAGTAAAAAAAATGTGTGTAAAAAGTGCCTTTTGTAAGAAACACCGCAATTAATTAAAAAAAATTATGTACTTTTTTTTGAGCAAAAAAAAATCATGTACTTTATAAGACAAAACTCCTATTATGTTATATTAGAAAGTTTCAGGAAGCCAGGATCGTTCTTCTGGTATGATTTTTATTTCCTTGTTTTGTTTCTGATTTTATTTTAATTTTTTGGGTTTAAAGTGCGTAGAAATTTCAATGTTCCTTCGTTTACGAGTGGGACAGATATCTCCAAAAGTTTGTCCCAGTTTTTATCTGGTTTAAATTAATTAAAAATTTGCTGTTCCAAGTGGGAAAAAAACAGTGAGTAGAAATTAATTAAAAATTTCAGGAAGTCTATGTCCAACGAAAAAAAGCTTCTTTTCTTTATCTGGTTTAAATTAATTAAAATTTCCTGTACCAAGCCAAAAAAAAAAAAACAGTGAGTAGAAATTTCCCCGATGTAATGAAATTCTGTCTTTATTAACTCTTTTTGACCTATGAAAAAACATACCTTTTTACTTTCTTTCTTTTTTTTTTGGTTTAAGGTCTTTCACGAAGCTGCTGTGGAAATTGCTTAGTGAAAACACATTTTTTTTCCCTTCAATAAAGAAAAATACTTTTTGACTCCAAGTCTAAAATATTTTATTTTGGTTTTACTTTAAAAATTTTTATTTATCTTCAAGAATTCTTTACTGTTATCCAATACCTTAATTATGTTTATCAAAAATTTTTTAAAGACAATAAACACATATAAAAACATTTTATTTTTAGAAAATATACTTATTTATGGGGGGACAGTGAATGAATGAGAGAGAAAGTGAATAGAAAAAATGTGAAAAATAATTAATGTGGTAATAGTAACATATAATTAATGAGGAACAAGATATAAAAAATTGGTTAAAATTTCAAACACACTTTAATAATGTATCTTATAAATAGGATCAAGATTCAAGACACCCTAAAAGTTGTATCTTATAAATAGAATGAGACGGAGAAGTTAATAAATGTTGAGAATATTATTATATCTCACAATTCAATAACTAAGTATTTTGGCCTAAACTTCCACCAAATAATAATGGAAAATTTTCGAGTCCACCAACGCCTTCTTTTTAATATTGTTTAAAGAATAAGAATTTTCGACGAAGCCATGAAAGTTCTTTTTTTTAAGAATTTTCGTTTGAAGTACGCAGAAATTTTTTAAAATGACTGCACAATCACATGCTTTCTTACCCATTCATTTTCTACAACGGTTCGTGCATATTAATACAATGCAAATAATTAAAATGATTACTTTGATATAATCAACGCATTTTCTAATAAATAATTAATTTAAATTAATTATTTGTCTCCTATTTTTGAAATCAGAAAAATTAATTAATAAGTACGGAAAATCAGTAATAAAATTCTTGACAAAGGAGTGAAGTTTCTATCTGATTTACGGGATTGTCTGTGTTCTTCTTCTTCTTCTTTTTTTTAACCTTTTATTTACGTGGAAATATTTTATGTAGTAGCTTTGTTAATATAAAGAATCTAATTAAAATTCTAAAAGTATAAAAATAAAAAATATTGTGCGTGTTGTTATTTTTTAAAATAATTGAAATATTAAATGCTCGTAAGTGGAAGATGGCAAGTTCAATCTACTATAAAAAGGTGCATGTGATGATTTATAACATTTTTTATTTGCATCTATATTTTTTCCTTTTCATTTACATCAAAACTTTATATCCGATAATTTTTAGAGAAAATTAATTTATAATTCCCTAAAATTTCCAACTAACCTTTTCCCTTGTTTCATAATCCACCTTTTCTTTGTATCGTAAAATTACTTGAAGAAATTAATCCAACACCCGAAAAAAAAAAATCAAATATTAGCTTGATAAGACTAAAGCTAATTTGGCGGACTTCGTTTATGTTGATTTGTCGAGTATTCCCACTCTGTTGGTAGATATCTCTAGTTTAAAATGCGCATAAATTCTCACGAAATAATAAAAAAGTTTGGTCATCAAACTCTTTTTGACTACACGTTAAAAGCGCTTTCTTTTTTTTGAGTTTTTTAATTATCTAAAGTAATCAAAAGTTTGCACCAATGGACTTTATTCACATTGGGTCGGTTTTCTAATTTTCGTTAAAATCCTTTGTCTAAAATCTTAAAAATATTTCGATGGCAAAAATAAAAAATAAAATCCTTCAAATACAAACTTTTATTTTCTTCTTGTCATTGTTGTTTCTGATTGTACGTAATCAAGAAATTTTGTACATATGCAAAAAAAGGAAAAAGAAAAAGAAACGGTAAGCAGAAATTTCAACAAAACAATGAAAATATATCTTAATTACAGTCTTACATGAACAGGATATTATTGAAAGCAGGATTTTTTACGAAGATGCAGTGAAGAGTATTGGAGAATAAGATAATGACAGAAAAAGTGAGTAAAAACACACAAAAAAAGTACTCCTCCGGTCCTAATTATAAGACCCAATTGACTTATTTGAAGAGATTAAGGAAGTAAGTTAAGTTGGTTATTTATAATAAATAAGTGTTGTCATTCCTAAAATATCCTTGCTAATTAAGTATATTGGCTAAAACTATCATTATTAGAAGGATTATCTTGGAAAAAAATGCATAAATATAAGAGACAAAATGGATTGGGGTCTTATAATTAGGACCAAATAAAAAGTCAAATGGGGTCTTATAATAAGGACCGGAGAAGTATATAAGAAGTAATTACTAATTAATATAGCAATGTAACTTATAAATTATTAAGATTAAAATAGGAAAAATGAACAAAAAAAATACTCATTGAAATTGAAAAAGACAAAAAGATCATCCAAATAAGTAAAATGACCAGATGGGCATGAGATATGGATTTGGGATTCGTAAGTTTTGGTGGAATGACTAAAATGCCCCTGAAGTAAAAAGAAACAAGTAGACGAGGGTTTTTACATACTGACATATTGACTAAAGCAGGTTGCAAAACTTGTTATGCAAGTAGTCATTTTCATTTTGCAAGTTGTTTTCGTTACATGTTTAGTAAAATTATGTGCAAAAGGATTAAAAAGGTTGCAGATAACTAAGTTATAAATCTCCGGACACAAACGGTAAATTTCATTATGTAAGGATTCATTCCTATTACTTTCTTGTAAAATTGTCTGCAAATGGCTTAAAACAAGTTGCAAAACTTATTACATAAATAGTCACTTTCATTTCGCAAGTTACTATTCCTATTACATATTTAGTAAAATTGTGTACAAAATGATTTAAAATTATTGCAAATAAACAAGCTGCAAATCCTCTAATGCCAATGGTAACTTTTATTGTGCAAGTTGTCATTTACATTAGATGTTTTGTAAAATTGTCTACAAATGGCTTAAAGCAGATTGCAAAATTCTTTATACAAATGGTCACTTTTATTTCGCAAGTTGTTATTTTTGTTTCATGTTTAGTAAATTGTGTGCAAATAGTTTAGAAATAATTGCAAATAAAGAGGCTGCAAAACACATAATGGAAATTGTTATATCCATTTCAAAAGTTATGAATCACTTCACAAATGTTGTCAAAAGCTACCTTTATTTTATGATGCCCAAAGGTAAACATAATTAGTACATGTTATCAATAACTGTGCAACAATAATGATTCAATATGTTTTTGTAAACAAATTTCATCTACAATTGTAAGTCAAATATCATAATAATAGTTGGACAATGCATTTGTCTGTGCAAATGCTATACTTCAAGTTCTTTCCCAACACAAGAAATTCTTTTTGAAACAACATGCATGTACCCATTCTTTACTTTTTTACTTGGCTCTCTTTTTAATACTGTTTTTCCTTCCTGCAAAAAACACAATCTCAGTCATTCACTGTACTATATTTCTTTTACAACAATCTAGTCATTATCAAAAGAAATGTAGTTAATTCTATTAAGAAGTATAGTAAATTCTATAACCCACTCACCTTAATTTGCTTCACAACAATATATTCATTAACATAACAAATCTGGTAAGCTCCATTACCAAATAAATTCAATTCCAGTAACAAGTAAACTTTCTTGGCTTTATAGAAAAATATCAACACAAATATAGTCATTCACATTCCAAGCGTTGTCATTTCACTACAAACCAACCAAGACTATTTACTACTTAAATAACAAAATGTACTGCTCAGGTATTAAAATTTATTACTTGTTCTTGAATTATGAGAACATAGCAAAAAATATAGACTAACAAGATAACAGACTTTAAGAACAAATTTAATTAGAAGATAGCAAAAAGTTAACCAATATAAATGGACCCCATTATAAAGACAAGAAGTCTTAGGAAAATCCTATAGAATTAGAAGATTGGTTTCTCTGTTTATTACATTAAAAACAATAAAAAAATTGAAAGTAATAAATTTCAAAGACGCATCAATGCATGAGCTTAGTGTGAACAACATTTAGGAAAAATGGGAACAAAGTTACCCCTTTTGATGTTGATGGTTCAATGGTTGAAGCTTCTCACAGATGCTATGCACATTTCTCACTAAAACTATCCTCAATGGTGGCAATGCAAGTGGATGACGTCAGAGAACAGCAGTTTTATGGTTTGGGTGAGTCCATGACTTAGGATAACGAGGGCTTCACAATTTGGGTGAGTAGGAAAGTTAGGAGATCGACAGCTTCCTAATTTCGGTGAGACAGCAACTTTGGCAATTTTGGCATTTTGGAGGAGATGAGTTTGGACGAGTGAGAAATTTTGGAGAACTAGGGCAATGAACACTTTTTCTTTTCAAACCCTTTAAAGGGCATTTTAGTCTTTCTATCAAAATTTGAGCATGCAAAATTCATACTTCATGCCCGTTTGGTCAGTTTATTGATTTGGATGATCTTTTTGTCTTTTTCAATTTTAGTAAGTATTTTCTAGTCATTTTTCCATTAAAATATTTTTAAAAAAATTAAAATATTGGATATATTTTAAGTGCATGTATCCTATAAATTGGATTACGCCGCCATCTTATTGATAGAATAGGAGAGAGGTTTTAATAAACACTGAGAATATTTATTCTGACATAGTTTTTCTGGTATTAATTGAAGTAGTTTTTACAATTACGTTCAACATCTTAAAGTCTTTTTATACTTTATCCAGCACTCTTTAACATATTTTTTCTAGCTTGGTACATCTAATACTTTACAGTATTTTATGCTGTAATTTTATCCTGAGAGTATCAGTTCTTTTAGGAATAATTTTGCCTATTTTTCTATGACTAATTTTAATATCATGATTAGCGGCTTAAAAAATCTGTTAAGTAAATATGTATCAAGTATCTTAAAATCTTTTTTTATTTCTTAAGATGTTGGAATTTCATAGTGACGGTGAATCACAAAATACTTTAAAACAAGTCTCGAAGCTTGAAAGCTTGACGTCAATCTTGAAGCTTGAAGACCCTCGAGTTCAGTTCAACCGAAAAGCAGCTAACTTCAAATTAAAACATGGCCAAACAAAATTGAAGAGATAGTAAAAGAAAATAGCATGATGGAAACAACCCATAGTAGAAAGCTCTAAGTGGTATAAGCAAGCAACTCACCAGGCTATCACCAATTTCAAATCAGGTCGCAATAAGCGAAGCATTCCTTGGCTTTGAAACTTTTTCACGAATCCTTGAAGTTCAATGAACACTTGGGTTTGCTTTTGTGCAGATTGTAAATTGCAGTTGACTTTGTTTTCAATTTGTTTAGTACTATATCTCATGTCCTTAATGCAAGAGTTAAATCCCTAATTTACAAAAATTAAGAAAATTAATTAAGTTGGTTAGTTGTAATAAATAAGTGTTGTCTTCTATAAACTATCGTCGTTGTTAATTATGTGCATTAGATCAGAGCTACATTTTGATGAAAACCCTTTAATATGTGTAATCATTTTAGGAATTACGTAGGAACAAATGGATAAATGTTAGAGGCAAAGAAAATTGGGATTTTATATTCATGACCAAATTAAATCTCTAACTAAGTCTTATATTAAGAACTAAAAATTGTATTAGAAAAACAGGGGCAATCTGATTTTTGAGTACAATCAAACACACAAGTTCGAATTTGTTAACATGAAGATGCTCAAGAGGACTGCTCAAATTTGAATATAATATTTGGATTTGAATTTGTTTACCAGTAAAAGTTGTTTAAGGAGAATGCGTTCATTTAAATGTAAAATCCAAATTCAAATTTGTGAAGCCTCAAAACTAATGAGAGGAAGGGATATGATTACCAAACTTTAAGTCGATATAACTTTATCAATTTAAATTTAAAAATTGGGGAAATAGGCTATCATTAGAAAACTTTGAGTCTACTTTCTAATGTACTAACACATGTTTAAAAACTCTGCGCATTTTGAAAGATATTATCAAAACAGTGAGCAAAAGTCAAAATCTCTGTAATTCAATCATATCGCTCAAAATATAAAGACTTTTAGAGCCTTCCAATAATATGTCATTCACCCAATTTAAATTTAAATTGAAAAAGGTATGTTCACTGAAAATTAGTCTTTAAATTAATTTTGTATGTGTTCATTCAAGTTTGTAAGTTTCTTTGTTCAATTGTAGGGATGAAGAGAGACACTACTTGAAATTTTCTAAACATATTTGAATGTAGTAAGTCTTGTCGTCTCGTGTATCAAGTTCTAATTTGGTTAACCTTGCAGAATGGTGCCTCCAATATTCGAATTTTATAATAAATTTGAATTCCCTTACCTTAGGTACTTTCTTCTCTCAACCTGCCTACTCATGCGTCCCTTAATTCAAATGTGATTTGATAATCAAACTTCAGAGATTTCTCTAATTTCATTAATTTTTATTTTATTTTAATTATTTTTAATGATTCTTTGTTAATGATGTTTGTATTCATACTCCTCCGGTCCTTAATATGTGACTTAATTATTGAGTTGATTTTGGTTCTAAATATAAGACCTATTTATCATATTTATCAATTTTTCCTAAATTACTACTATGGATACTCCCTCAACTATAATCAAGTAGAACAGGAGAGAGAATATTAACGAAAATAATTATAATGTTTTAGAAAAAACATGCCATATTTCTTATAATTAACCAACGTGCCTAATTTTTTTAATTTAATCAAATTAATTAAATAGGTCTTATATTAAGAACCAGAAAAGTATTTATTATCAGCATCTTCCATTCGCATGAGCTTCGGTGTGTCTTGCAGTTGCATTTGGTTCTTTATTGGTGACTTGCGCTGTATACGCCATGAGGCTTTGCTTTTTCTAAGATCTCGTAGTGACGTGTCTCGATGGTTCCAAATAATCCTTCATTTTTAGAAGGTTTTTGATCGACGAAACTTCCTTATTGGTATGATCAAAAACCTAGGCTACTGATTTGGTTGCTTCTGTAGCAACTTTTTCTTAACTCCTACTGGAAGCTCTTCTTGGGGAATTGCTTTTCGGTTCATATATTTTGAACGGGGACTACACCAGTTCCTCTCTTCAACAAATTGGTCAAGCTTGCTCAAGGAAGGCAAGAGTTTGCAAAGAGCTTCATTGCATGTGGACCTTTCGCATTTTAGTGATTTGTTGTTAGGTTTTTCCTTGGCAGTTTGTGTTGATGGATTTCTGTCTTTGTTGTGATGGGTCGGCCTGATTATTTAGGTAAGTTGGGCTTTGCTCAAATTTTCTAGATATAATGAGCCAACCTTTTAATATATTCATTGTTTTTTAAACAAATTGACTTTTAATTTAAGAAAAAAATTATTTTTAAGTTAGAGCATGAATTTAATTAATAAATCTTCATTAAGGGTAATATGGCCATTTGACTAAGTTTTTACTTATTTTACTATTTTTTTAACAAAGCATACCAAACGTGCGCGAGCAAAATTTTTCCCTCCATTTCTATTCCCTTCCTTTTCTTTTTCATCATAATTAATTCTTCTCACGTAAAGGGCTCTAAACCCTCCAAACCCAAAAAAAGCTTGACACCCTTTAAAAAAGTTGAAAACTCCTTTGAGAAATTGAAAAGGAAGAACCTACAAAAATTAGATTTAATCAAAAAATTAGTCTCTTCTAACGTGACGAATCAAAATTTAAACTCCCATTACTTGTTATTTTTTGGGTGTGGGTTAGGTTGCAACGTGACGAACCAAAATTTAAACTCCCATTGCTTGTCATTTTTTTGGGTGTGGGTTAGGTTCTTAATATACTAGTATGCTACACGGAGTAAAGAATTTACCCTGCACGCCACAAATTACTTTACAACTATAGAGCATCATAAGATTGAGTCTGTCTCTTCATCTTCACTCTATCTTGGACTTGTTTTTGGCGGGAAGCAAGTGTATCGCACAAACCAAAACTGAGCAAATTAATAAAACGAGCATTGCAAAGACCCTCAAATGGTGTAAAAGGAAGATATTTCTTTAGAAATTGAGTTCAATTTGCTGAGTGAATTACCATTGGCAACGTTGAAAACCCATAAATAGGGACTCAAAGGCTAGCTAACTCCATTTGCTTCCTAAATATTGTTAATACAATTCCGTTCATCTCCAGAGAAAAATTATCAAGAGCTTGCCTTATTTGTTAGTGGAAGTGGATATAAAAGAAGTTGGAAAATGAAACAGAGAAACCAGCTCTCAAAAAAATCAGGGTGCTCAAAATATAAGAGACGCAGAAGGTCAATCATAGGGATAATAGCAGGCACCTGATAGCAAGATATTAGGGAAGTGACAAATCCAAAGGCACCGGTCACACGGGGAGTAACTTTCGTGGAGCATTGATAAGCGCAAGAGTCCTCTCATTCGACATTTTCAGTTTCGCACAGTATTGCTCATTCTGCACTCATGGGGAATGGGGTTAAATGAAATGTAGTTTTAGAACAGAGGAAAGCACTGATACCGTCCCAAACAAGATTTTTTTTTTTTGGGGGCGGATGAAGGACCCATACATCATATTTATTACTGTTCTTGAGTTCCTTCTCTAACTTCTTCATTGATGCAGAGAGTCTCCCAAGCTCCCCAAGCTGATAGAAGTTAGAAAACACCATAAAGATGTTAATAGAGGAAAGAGAAAGGAGCCTTTCCTGGTATGTACACATTAAAAGTATTGGGACTAGAAAGGGAAGCCACAAACCTCAACCAAGGTGCTACACACTGAGGAACCCATCCAACCAAAAAGCGATATTCGGCCGATTAGCTCAGTACGTTCTTTGTTCTGTAGTTGAACCAAAAAGGTTTACATGTATAACTTGATTACTCGGTGAAAGTTTCACATGAATAATTCAAGGAACAAAAAGGAAACACTTTGATTCCTACCTCGTAGATGCCTGATCTGCCAAGCCACACAAATTGATCGAGAAACAAGAAAGTTGACAGCAATGCATTTTTGGGCTGAAAATAGCATTAAACACTATATCAAGGTAAGAATGAGGAACAAAATAAGAGGGTGATGAAAAGTTGGAATAACTCTGATGAAGCTTGTACCCTTCCCAACAAAATTAAGGGAAGAAGAGTTCCGCATGGAGCTGGACTTATCAAAGCATGCAGATCGTTGAGAAACTGCATATCAAAATATCAATTAGTTTGCAACTTCTTTTCTATGTTAGGAATTCTTCTGAGTATAAGAAGAAATAAATAGCTTGCAAAATAATTTTGAAACTGTCCATTACAATTTACTTTCCAATTCTGTTACTGCAGAAACAAAGAATAACATTCACATCAGTAGAAATATTTCTCCATTTACATAAGTCAAGACTTGGCCCGAAAGAAAAAGGAATTAAGAGAATGCAGGTACGTCAAAAGATTTAGGGTGTGTTTGGATGACTTCAAACCGTGGTTTGGAAAAGTGATTCTGGAGAATAGATTCTGTGGAGAATAGATTCTGAGAAAAAGTGATTCTGAGAAGTGAGAGTGTTTGGATAGTTATTACCAGAAGTGCTTTTTACATGTGGAAATGACCAAAAAGGGTATAAGTTAATATGATAATTATATAAGGGATAGATTTTATGATTTATTTTGATTTGAAGAAATAAAATTGTTAATGAAATAATTTTTACTAACATAATTAATAATATATAAGATAATATAATTAATACATAATTAATATGTCTACATATATTTATAAAACATAATATTAAATATGTTTATAGAAAAATGATTTTTTTTATAACAGAAAAATATTAATTTTGTTTAAAGATTGTAAACGTGAAATCCCATAACATTTTTTCACAACTACTTTTTGTAATAACATACTACATGTATAATAACCTCTGATGTTTAATACAATTAATTAATTAATTGTCACCACACATATATATTCATAAAATATAAGAGTGAAAAATATTTTTAGAGAAGATGAATTATTTTGTTGCAAACAGAAAGTCATGTATTTTTCATGAAGATTATAAACATAAAATGGGATGATATTGTTTGATAAAATAGAATAAACACGTCTTAAAATAATTTATTAATTATTCAAGTAAGTAATAATTAGCTTGAGAATATAAGGCATAATATTAATAAGAGAAATATAAATAAAGAAGTGTCATAATCATTAAGATGATGCATCGATACAAAGCATTTGTAATAGGTTTTGTTTTTAACTACATATTACAATCTATGATAAAAGGAAATAAATAAGACATGACTACTATCCTCGTATTGAATTAACAAGTTCGTCTCTTATGCTGTCACGAATCTGAGCCATGTAAGATGAAGATTGAATTGATGAATGTATACGTGAAAATCTAACCCCATCATCATCATCTTCTGCATAAGTACCTTCTTCTTCCAACTGAACGAATCCAGGATCAGTAATAGATGTCGTTCTAATAAAATTATGTATAGCCATCGTTGCACAAACGATTTTAACTTGTGTTTCAAAATCATAAGATGGCATGTTTTGTAAGATTGCGAACTTTTTTTTCCAAACTCTGAAAGTTCTTTCAATTATACTCCTTAAACTTGAATGGAAATAATTAAAGATCTCATTGTCATTTTCAAACCCAGATGTCCTCCGAAAATCAGGCAAATGGTAACGCTCCCGTCTGTATGGGCCGAGATATCCATTCGGTGTTGGGTATCCAGCATCCACCAAATAATATTTTTCTATATAAAAAAATGAAATTATTGTAAATTATGTTTCTATTGTTAAGCTAAATATAAAAAAAATATAGGAAATAAAAAAATACCTTTAGGTGGATGGGGAAAGTTCATTGAAGGAGTTGTGAGGGCATGATCAAATATCCGAGCATCATGTGCGCTACCTTCCCATCCGGCCAAGACAAAAGTAAAACACATGTCCCAATCACAAACCGCCATGACATTTTGTGACACTGTTCCTTTCCTAGAGATAAATTTAGTTTGATCTGTTGCACTGACAACGCAGGAAACATGTGTGCCATCAATTGCTCCAATAGCATGTTTAAAAAAAGGCCAGTATTTACCAAACCGAATTTTTGTATGAACATGCCGGAATGTTGGATCTTTTGGTTTGATATTAGACATGGCAAGTCTACAGCATGCCATTAGGACATTATGAAAATGTCTGCTAATTGTCTCCCCTGAATGTTGAAATCTTTCTTGCTGCATTCTGCTACTAAGTGCATGCCCAACGGTATGTAAAAACATTGCAACTGATTCATGTATCCCTATATTTTTAGTTTCTTTTAGACCATGTTGTTGCAATTGTTCCACCAGACTTAAGAACACATCCCGTTCCATCCTAAACATGTTATAACAACGACTGGAGTTGCCATCTAAAACATCCCTTACCCATATGCAGCCTGTATAAGCACTTGTATGCCGAGGCTCCTTACACAAGTTCAAAATAGCGTATGCACCAACCAATGCTGCAACTTTGTTAACCCTTTTTTTCCGTCCCTTAGCATGCTCTTCCACATGTTTAATTTCATCATCCATATTCGTTTTATCCTGTGCACATACACATAAAGTTTAGAATTCCTACGTAGAAATTACGAAACATTTATAAAAGTTACAGAGTTGTCTGATTTATATAACAATCCACTGGTCACATAAAACATACACATATGGAACTGTCTAATATAATAAACAAGTCATAAATCCCTAGTAAAATGCTCTAAAATGGGTAGAAGTTGTTCCTTCTGATCCTTCAGAGCTGCATACATTTCTCGTGCATCCGGCCGTTCCATAAGGAGTTGTGTGCACCGTCTAAAGAAATCAGGATCACTGACAACTTCAGGAACTGTTTTCAGGTGAGACAGGACTCCCCTAATTGAAATGTCATAAGCACGCGCTTCTTCTTCCAACCTTCTAGCTTCTGCTCGTGAAATGACCTCATTTCCACGCTCGGCCTCAGAAATATTTGTTTCAGCAATCTTGCTAATTGCATCCGCTATTTTCATAGAGGGAGATGTGCATTTCTTCTTGACTTCACTCTTCCTTCTGACCCCCAGTGAGCTACTAGGTCGACTCCTACCTCTGCTTGTACACCCACCACTGGTATCCTGCCTCAATTCAGTGTTGCCTCCACTACCTCCACTATTATCATTGAAGTTCACTGTGTTAAATTCCCCACTTATACCAGTTGGTGCACCTAAAATTTCATCACTATCTCCGGACCCTTCTTCCAAATCTTCATTCGGTGTTCCTTCACTTGGAAGTGTCATGGAAGAAGGTGCCCATGCTTGTTCGAAGGAAAACAAAAACAGTGAATATATGAATAGCATAATTGTTCGAGATTAAAATGGATAATCTAACCTTGAATAGACGAAAAACTTTGCGAGCCAAAGTGGTTGATCTGTCGACATTCTGGGCAGTACCAGGTTGCCCATCACTAGGAAATTTTGAACCATGCTGTATTGCCCTGCAGATTTTGTCCCTGGCTTCAGCCTTGTTCAAGTATAAAACCAGAAGACCAAGTTCTGCTCTGGTTGCATCCACTGTATTCATCTTTTGTGCTTATCAAAGCTGCAAAAGAAAAGGCACAATTCTACTGTTAAATGAGGCCATCAGTTTTAGCTCAATAGAATTCTGATTCAATTGATAATATGCAAAAAGAATCATTTAAAGGAAAAGATGACTTGTACATCTATTGAACTCACATACAACAGTGTGCAACTTCACACGCATTGGAAAGAATAAGCACAAAGGTATTCTCACACATTATGGAAAAAAGCAATACAGTTTAGCAGAAGACAAAACCTCGGCTCATGTCACGCGAGCATGCAATTCATTTACACCGGCAAGTAAATGATAGTCATGGTACGAAGTGTGATTCAATTAAGTCGATATGTTTAAACAAAAAATTAAGTGGATATGCATATGTGTGTTTGACAATTTAGCCTTGCTGTAGCAATAAATTGTGGCCCATTAGTAACACTCGATTTCAAAAAAAAAAAAACACTATTTAATAATCACTTTTTCAGCAGCTTTATTTCAATTTCTCCACTCAAATATAAAGACTCGTTGCATAACATAAAGGAAGGTTGAATCCAAACAATCAACCGCCTAGAATTGAAATTCACTCCAACACAAAAGAACCAGTAAAAATCTCCACCTTGAGATCAAAATTTGAAACTAACGACTAAAAGCTAAGGGATCAGCATCTATGTTGTTAGACAAGTACTGACTAAGAACAAAAGTAGTCTAATAGGCTCTTCATTGAAGTCTTGAACAACTTTCGAATTCTCCTCTAAAAGCTTAGTGTATCTGCTGGGGCATCAGGAAAAAGGACCGTTCGTTAATCAGGATTAAATTCGTATGATTTCTTACAAAGAAAAATGAAAGAAATAAATGATTGAGGAGAAGCCAAAATATGAACAGACCCAAGATATGTTTCGCAGGTGACTCAAGCTGCAATTGCATATTATGATTGTTTTTATGGCAAAAACAACTGTTTGGATATGACTGAAATTGCAAAGAAATAAATTTTATATCGTCAAAACTCAAAACAGTAAGCCGTATTCAATAGCACATATTTTTTACCTGAATTCAATAACACATATTGAAAGAAAGTATGTGAATCACAAGCTTAAAATCCCCAATTTTCCCAGTCCTTCCTTCAAAGTTCGGAGCTACCATGCATCACAAAATAAACGATTTACAAAACAGAATATCAAAAATATGACAAATAACCAAAATGATAAATTTCAGCAGTTCATTCATGAATTCTCAATCCTGTGCCATACTAAGACGAGCACCCCCAATCAGACCCAAAATCCAAAGCTTCAAATCCAATAATCTTCTTGCACCACAAACAAAAAACTCAACAAAAACAAAACCATGAAGAGCCTATGCATCATATTTATTACTGTTCTTGAGTTCCTTCTCTAACTTCTTCATTGATGCAGAGAGCCTCCCAAGCTCCCCCCACTACAAAAAACTTGACTTTCAGTGGCGACAAAAGTCGCCGCTGAAAGTATAAAAGTCGCCGCTATCGTCACTGAAAAGTCGTTGCCGTAGCAGCCGTGACTAAAAAAGTCACCGTTGAAAGATACTTTCAGCGGTGACTTTTAGAAGTTTCGGCGGTGACATTTGTCGCCGCTGAAAGCAATATCACTCCTCCTTGTCACGTCATCGTCCAAATATTTTCACCTTAAATGTGTCTTCTTCAAGGTTCGAACTCGTGACCACCTCTTTTCTTGTCTAATCTTCTTGCCGCTGAGCCAGATTGAATTTGTTTATTAATATTGTAAAATAAAATATATATTATTATATTACATTTTCAGCGGCGACAAAAAAAGTCGCCGCTAAAAGTCCACTTTCAGCGGTGACAAAAAAAGTCGCTGCTGAAGGTCCACTTTCAGCGGCGACACTTTTGTCGCCGCTGAAAGTCTTAGTTTTAGCAACAAACTTTTAGCGGTAACAAAAAAAGTCACCACTAAATGTTCACTTTCAGCAGCAAACTTTTAGCAACGACACCAAAAAGTCGCCGCTGAATGCAGCGGCGACTTTTTTTGTCGCCGCCGAAAGTCGTCGCCTAAAATCTGTTTTTTTGTAGTGCCCCCCAAGCATTAAGTCTGTCAAGGTTTGAAACATTGTTTTGCTTAGCGACAATAATTCCTAAACATTTTAAGCACAAATCTATGATTGGAAAAAACTCTAAATATTAGTAAAATACGTAATATTCAATAAATTAAATATTATTTTCGTACATCAATATAAAATTAAAATGAATAGCAAAACAGGATATAAATAATGTAATTTATTGAAAAAATTGAAAATTGCACAGTCTGGAAGCAGGCATCACAAGGGGCTATGTTGGCCGTTTAAGTGAGGAGTAATAAAAAGTGAACATTTGTCATGCGAAGGAACTTCAAAAACGGAACATTTTCAATCTTTTAATTATAACTTAGCCACATTTGTTGGGGTAATGACGCAAACATTGAGTGTGTCAAAGGGCAAAACAATATATTACTGACAATAATTCCTAAACTTTTTTTTAAGTCAGATCCATAGTTAAAAACACTCTAAATATTATTAAAATAACAAATATTTTGCTCTATATGGCATGTTTTGAATTAATTCATCTTTAAAACGCATCAAAATGAAAATAAAATGAATGGCAAGCCACAATATAAATAATACAATTTATTAAAAAAAATGAAAATTACACGGGTTTGAGAGCTGGCATCACAAGAATGGAAAGCGAACACATCGCCGGGAAAAAGGCTTAAAGATATTAATCTTAGATTAGGTTGGAAATCTGACAAATAAAAGTTCCAAAGCTGTCTACAAGGAGATGCTTCATAATAGGGTAGCATGATGATCATGAATCAACATAATTCAAACATTACTCTCGCAAAACTCATTTTGATATCTGGATCTAGTAATGTTTCTTATCGAAACTGTGATATTTTAGGATTAAAATACAATTTTAATAACAAAGTTTATCCTAAGGAACACTGGATACCATAAAGTTTACTTGGATGTAGAATTGATACACATGAAGTTGTCAAAAGAGGACATTTAACATGAACACTAAGCCATTAACATCCGTTAGTTTACCGTTAGACGGGCTCATGAAGTCAGTTTTAAATTACATTTTTAACAACAAAGTTAATGTCAAGGGATATTGGGCACCATGAAGTTTACTTAGGTGTAAAAATATATATAAACTTTCTAAAATGAGGGGAAAAAAACAAAATTATTCAACTCTGATAAACGTCTATTAATTTTAATTCTTTTTGGTCCTATCAAATGTCATATTTTCTCTCCATCAATTTTCAATTCCAAGTTGATCCATCTTTCTCTCATCATAGTTAGCACACACACTCTCTGTCATGTCATTTTCTCAGCTTCCAAGCCTTTTATATGTATTTACACAAAACGATGTCTTTCCCTTCCAAGATATGAGGTTCATTGCTTGCATCCAAGTACTACCTCTTGTCCTTATGCTCTGGTTGGATAGAAAGAAAAGTTGAGAGGAAAGAAAATGAGAGGAAAGGAAATAGAAAGAAGAAAAAATTGAACGAAAGTTGTCATCATCCTTCTTGCTTGGATGGATGAGAGAAAATAGAGAGGAGAGAAAATTAGTAAATATCTAAATGACTAAAATATCCTTATCAAAATATATCATATTTAAAATTAAATTAAATTAAACTAAATACTGTAATAGAAAAATTATACTGACATCAGCATTATCAAATAATTTAAAACCAAATTATTTGATTTATATATTTTTTCATATTATTATGTTTTAAAACCAAATTATTTAATAAAAACATTGTTTTAAATATAATAAAAGAAGATAAATATAGAGAGGAAGAGAGAGGAGGGATAATCATGAAAATCTTGTTTCGCATTCCAAATCTCTCCATATATGGAGAGAAAATTTGGAGAGAAAATAAGACATGAGACCCATCTTATTTTCTCTTTCACTTTTCCTTCTTCTTATATTTTCTTCCCTATCCAAGCAAGGGAAAACTTGTTTCTCTCCATGTTTTTCTTTCTAGTTTTCTTTTCTCCCCAATTTTCTCTCAATCAAAGCAAGGAATTAATATAGGACATAATAGACTAATTTGAGGAGATTAAAAAAATTAAATAAATTATTTTAAAGTGTTATATTTATCATTTTTTCCAATTTAATTGGTTTGGCTTATAAACTAATATATAATCTAATAATATATATAAATATTTTTGAGATATCATATACCATATGCTATTTTTAAGTAATTGTTTTACTTCTTCAATTTTTTTTCCAAATTAGTTCATTATACTAAGGAGAAGAGGAAGTAAGAATAAATAAAGAGAAAATGTGATATTTCATAGGATCTAAAAGAATAAAGTTAACTGATGTTTTTGAGAGTTGAAAAATTTTGTTATTTTCTCCCTTTTCAAAAAGTTTATGTATATTTTTATACCCAAATAAATTTCATATTGCTTAGTGCCCCTTGATATAAATTTTGTTGTTAAAAATATAAATTAAAACTGACTTCATGAAGCCCTCTAATGGTAAACTAATGGACGTTAATGGCATGATGTCAAATGTCCCATTTTAACAACTTCATATATATTTTTGCACAAAAATAAATTTTATGGTGCCCAATACCCCTTAATGTAAATTTTTTTATTAAAATTGCACCTTAACTCTATATTTTATGTCATTCTTAATCTCTATTTGATGAGGGATATTCATCTAATTTAACCAGTTTTGATCTAGAGAAGAGAAAATCAGGATCTTTATGCAGATGATAGGTGTATACGTTGATTGAGAATTTTCCTTCAGCAAATGTCCTTAAATCCTACTAATAAATGTTCACCAGCATTAACTCCAAATAATACTTATTATAAAAAAATTATTTTCACAACCAGGGCATTGCATGGGATTTGTAATAGTTTATTGTTTAAAGGCAACATAAATTTGCAGGAAATAATGGAAAAGTTTGATCATCAACTTTTTTTATTCCAAGTCAAATTTTGTCAATGTTTTGATTGTCTAAAGTAATTAAAATATTCCAGGAAGTCTTGAAAATCCTTCAGATACAATCTTTTTTTTTCTTCGTGTCAATAATATGATGTCGAAATAAAAAAATACTTTATTTTTGTTTCTGGTTTAGCATGATTAAAAATTTTCTGTAACAATAAAGGGAAAAAAAGGTAAGTATAAATTTCAACAGAAAAATGAAAATATATCTTTATTTTTGTTATATTAATTTTCATCAGAAAATTATTATTTTATTATCATTATATTTAAATTATTATTAATGATCATGGGAAATTGATTTTAATGAAACATAAAATAAGTTTTATAAGAGATCCTCTTTTTGTGTTAGTAAGTGTCCAGTGATGAGAAGAATAATGATTATGTTTTTATTAACACTAACTCAATAAATATGGCAATTTATTTTATAATCAAAATATATTTAAATTATTATACTCCTCCTATTTTTAATATAGAACCTAATTGTTAAATTAATTTTGGTCCTAAATATAAAACCTATTTTTCATATTTACTAAATTTTTTTTAAATTATTCCTATGGATACTCCCTCAACCATAATCAAATAAGTGAGAGAGGAAGGATATTAAGAAAAATGTTTATAGTATTTTAAGAAAAGTATGTCATATTGTTTATAATTAACTAACTTACCTAACTTTCTTAATCTAATCAAATTAATTAAATAGGTCTTATATTAAAGACTGAAGGAGTGTTATGAAAATATAAAATATAAATAATAAAATTTGAAATTAACGACAAAACAGATTTAACAATGAAATTAGTGATGAAAAATTTTCATACCAAACAATTTAGCGATAAAAATACTGATGACAATTAATGTGTGAAAAATTGTGATTGCTTATGTCACAAAATTTCTAACAAAAATTGATGATGGAATTAGTGGCGCATTAGCGACAAAATGAAATTCTATGGCTAACAAAAATTTTGTTACTAATCCATCAATAATATTAGAGATGAAATTTCTACCGGAAATTAGCGATAGAATAATTTCTGTTGCTAATTTTATTAGTAATAAGCGGTTTGTTTTAGTGTCTTAGTCTAGTTTCATTCTGCTTGTTTCTTTTTTTCTTTTCTTGGCCTTCTATGTCAAATGGCACCAATTTTGTCACCTAAAAATGAAGTTTTCGCAAACAGTACATTCTACAATATTTTCTTTTCATTATAGGGTTTCAAAACATTGTGCGTGTGTGTATTATATCTTAGATGTTTATACAACGATAAGCTTATCCTTAGTGGCTTCTGTCTTTGCCCGATCTAAGAAAATGAATCTTTTTTTAACTAAAACTTCTATTATGTACACCAATTGACAAAAGAAGTGGTCTAAAAAGTTTAATTTTTAATACCGTTTACGTAGCCGGTGTAAAATATCTATTCTATCCGATCTAAAAGACTTTTTTTTTCTAGGGCCATAATTAATTTAAATAAAAATAGGTATAACTTAAATATTTTCCCATACTTGTTATTATTCGTATTTGTGCCACAGTGGAATGGGGACTGGGTCCTAATCCTCTCAGAATAGACTAAGTATGGCCCCTGTATAATTTGCATTGATCTTGGATTGAGGCTAAGATATTTTAGCTCAAGAGTCGGAGATAATCTCAAAAAGAAATTGCCTTAGAGTGACCCTTGATTACCAGCAATTATTTTGATTTGTTTTTAAAAAAATGCATGTCGATCGTTCAAGTGACGAAAATATTACAATGCTAATTGAAAAATAATATATATTTATATATATAGTCTTGATCAATATGCTATATAGATATATTCTATATTTACAGATTTATTTAGATCAAGGCAAAGTAAATTAATAAAAAGATTATAGTTGACCAGATTTTAATTTAGAAAGGATAGATAAAATGTGGGATTTGTGCATCTCATATTACTTGGAATTCAAGCATTCCACGATACTCAATTCTGTTTTTTTTGTTTCCGAATGGACTGCTTAATTCTTTATCATTAGAACTGTAAAATGCTTATGATATATCCAAAACGGAAGATCATGTGAACAGTAACTCCTTCCTTTGCTTTAAAACGGTGTCGTATTGTGAAAAAAATGACAGGGGAAAAAGAAAAGATTGCAGGAGAAGCGTGAATGGGAAATTGCTGATTAATGTTTTGTTTGGGAGTGTGATTGAAGAAATTTTAAGACATTGACAAAACATACTCCCTCTTATTTTAAAAATAAGTCATTTATAAGTAATTCATATGTATCAATAAAAATAAGCTAAGGTATATATTTGATCTTTTAACTTTTTATAATATTTTAGTTTGGTCTCTTGACTTTTTAAAAGCATACATTTGGTCTTTTATCCCTAAACTCATTAGGCTTAAATGGTGATTTTTTTTGTAACAACCATGGTTATTTTGAAAATAAAACTTAATATGTTAGTTTTTAAAAATGATTTATCAATATTTAATATCTCAATATCATCATTCTTTGTTAACAATTTTAAGATTAAAGAACTAAAAGTATATTTTTTAAAGTTAAAGGACTAAATTAAAACTCTATAAAGTTAAAGAAATAAATGTATACTTTAGCCATAAAAGTATTAAATTTATCATAAAATTCAAGTGATTTTCAATATCATCCTTACTAATTATAATAAAATTAAATATTATATTAATTTTTATTCTCACTAACAAATGTCTCAAAAAAGACTAAAAAATATTTTCTAAATAATGCCATACAATAAACATCAGAGAAAGTAGTAAATGGCCTACTATAATATAGGGCACCTGCTACTATAATGCACTTTTTCGAAGGTATTTTTAGTCAATTCTACAAGGAATTTACTAGTTGTAAAAGAATTTTAAATAGTATTTTTTTCATGCATACTCATATTTAACAATAATAGTGGGAGAGTATAATGCTTTATAAAAAGAACTAAAAATACTTTTTAGAAGATGTCTTATAATAGAGATAAGAGAAAATAGCAAATATCCTACTATACACTTTCTATAAGGTATTTTTAGTCTTTTTATAATGCCAAAAAAATTAAATAGTATTTTTTTTTATAGATGCTTGTATTTAATAAGAGTAGTAAAAGAGAGCAGAAATTAATAAGATGTTAAAATTTGTTGGCAAAAAATGATATTGAAAATTAATAGTTAATAAGAATGACATTGAAAATCTATGATAAATTTAATGGTTTTAATTGTTTTTATTTATAGATATAAATTAGTTATAAATTACTTGTACTTAAAACCAGAAGGATCATGTTTTGTCAATATCCTAAAATTGTTAAATTTTTATTCTTCAACCATATTTCAAAACAAAACATTAATCAGTAATTTTCCATTCACGCCTTTCCTGCCATCTCCTTTTCTTTTTCTTGGTCATTTTCTTCACCAAATGACACCGTTTTAAAGGAAAGGAGGAGCCGTGGATATTAAGGCAGCCGAGAAAAGCCATTCTGATCTGTATTGATCTTGATTAAGGCCAAGGTGCTTTAGTTCAATAGTTGGAACCCGTCTCAAGAAATAATTATCTTAGAATGGCCCTTAAGTACCACAATGCATGTTGATTTGTTATTTAAAAAATGAATGTCGATCATTCAATTCACAAAAACTTTTACAATGCTAATTGAAAAATAATAACAAAAATAATATCCAGTCGTGATCAATATGCTATATAGATACATTCTATATTTATAGATTTATTTAGATCAAGGCAGAGTAAATTAATAAAAACATTATAGTTGAACAGCTTTTAATTTCAAAATGACAGATGAAATGTGGGAATTGTGCATCTCATATTACTTGGCATTTAAGCATTCCATGCTACTCAATTCTTTAATCAGAACTATAAAATGCTTATGGTGCAGCCATTCAATAAACTAATACAGTATATATAAGGTAAGGGGCCAGGCCCACGGTAAGAGGAAGAATTAATAAGTTACAAAATCCATTTGGTTGGCAGCCGAAAACCATTTGGATCCATGTCAATAACATCGAAGGCTCAAAAAAGTTACAGACGTAGACAGGCATTATTTCTGCTTTATCCACCTCAAATGGCCATGTCAAAGACACCTCACTGATCAGCAAAAAGCCCTCCTGCAAGCTTAAGGTAGGAAGCACCTACATTGCATAAAATGTCAACTCAAAAAAGAGAAATATTCCCAACTTAAATCTCAACAAATTAATAACAGAATCATCACATGAGTGTACAAGGAAAATATCTGTTAAAACTTGAATTCAATTTTCTGAGTAAACTACGAGTTGCATTCCCTGAAACTCCATAAATATGATTTTACCATCAACAAAGTTGAAGGAAGATGATATAATTGAGCTTGACTTATTTGGGCTGGGAAAAGCATAACAAGGCGACAATGAGGAATTGAATTAAGGGAATGGGAGCTCCACGTGGAGCTGAACTAATCAGAGCATGCAAGTCATTGGCAAACTGCATAACGAGGGATACAAGCAGTGATGGCTCTAAAGAACAATAAAATATCAATTATTTTGCGACTTCTTTTCTATGTCGGAATTGCTCTTCAAGTGTAAGAAGAGACCAATAATTTGAGAAATAATTGTTTTGAAACTTTCTCTAAGCAGAAGAAAAAGTGTAATATTCACACAGCTAGAAATATCTGGTTTTCTTCATTTAAATAAATCAAGACTTGACCCAAAAGAAAAAGGAATTAAGGGGATGAAGATAAGTAAGAAGACTTTTAAAAAAAAAATCCATTTAAATAAACTAAAAGAACTGAATAAATGTGTAAAGTAATTATTTCAGAATAAAACAGAATAACTTTACATTCTGAGCAGTACCAGGTTGGCCATACACTTAGAAAGTTGGAACAATACCGTTTGCGCTGCGTATTTTCATCCCTGGCTTCAGCTTTGCTCAAGTATAAATTGCAAAAAACCAAATTCTGCTCTGGAACTGATGTCGTCATCCCTGGAGCTAATCAAAGATGCAAACCAAAAATAAAGGGTAAAAACAATTTAGAAGAAATATACAAGTGATTAATGGCAACATCTCCCCAAGAAAAATCAGAATCTGTTTTTGAGGAAATAAAAAAAAATGAAGAGTAGGAGATTGGAGCATATTAATAAAAACTATACCAGTCAGAATTTATATTTAACTTGAGCTGCAAAGGGTCCTCTTGTTTCTTCTTGCGCATAAATTTGAGTTGCAGTGGGTGACAGATGAAGTTATCATGAGATTTGTTGGATTTAGTAGTAGCCAACCCCAACTGCAATGCCAGTCCCAGGGGAGTAGGTTGAGAGATCCAAGAATTGTTGAGCCGCTTTGTGGGAGGGACTCCATCTTCAACAACTATATCAGCAACCCTCTTTCTTTTTTGACCCGACCCAGGCTCCGACTCCGAGTCATATATTACGTGTACTCCACATGCTTCAATAGGGACTTTGTGGTTGCGATACATCTTTCCATGATCCCGCCATTCCAGAAAGAATTCACATGAAATCTTAACATCATCACCTGTTCCAGTACCAAATGGGAACCCCTTCCTGGGCCATATAAAAACATGGTCTGAATCCAATTCATAAAGAGGTTTATTACAAGGCAAGGACTCGGTCACAATATCATCGCAAGTGATATAACAGGTGACGAGAGGGTCCTGTCCCGGTGATCTGAGATGACGATGAGGAGCAACACAACAAAACAATATGCCAATTGCTCGTTCAAGATTGCAAGTGAATTGGATAGTATTGGAAGCCTCTGTCATTTGTTTATATTTCATCCACTTTGGAACTCTGTTTCCTGGGTAACAAGCTGTAGCACCCCTAATATCATCCTTACAAGCTGAAGTCAGTGAGAAATGAGTTAATTCCTCAATAGAGCCAAGCGAACACTCATCCAACTTTACACAATTTTTGAATTGAAACCAACACGGATTGCAAACTAGAGAGTCAGAGGATACAGTCTCCAATAAAGTGCAATCATTGGCATCTAATGCTTTAAGCATGGGAGGAAGTCCAAGTATCGACTTAAGCCTTTCGCAGCCAAATAGGTAAATGCTTGTCAAGCTTGAAAGATGGCTGACGCAAGGTGGCAATGTCTCTACACCACTATGTTCCAATGACAAATAATGTAACCTTGTTAAGTACTTGATATCGTCAGGGATTTCTGACAAGTAACTCCATCCATCCAAACATAGTTTTTCCAAATTATGCCAAGCATTAAAAAGGGAGCGCAGCTCCTCTGTGTGAATTTCCTGCTTGAAATCACGAACCTGAAACTCCTTAAGATTTGTCAAGCAACACAGCTCCTTTATTGGAAGACTCCTCAATCTTTCACCGTGAAGAATTAAAAGACTTCTAAGCTTTGTGAAACGTCCGATTGGCAAATCCAATATTTCAAGTCTAGTTTCTCGAAGATATATGCTTTCCAATTTATTTGATGACAAACAAAATTTCTTGAGGCCACATCCGCTAGCTTGGAGATCGGAGAGAGATTCTAAATGAGTCTCACTTTCAAGACTCTCTAATTCATGGCAATAATCTACATCCAATTTAACAAGAGTGTGGAGAGATAAAATGGATGGATGAACACTCCTCAAACTTGAACAATCAGAGAGATCTATATTTTCAAGCTTATATGCCATAGAAAAATCAGGCAATTCCATCAATTTATGGCATAGACGCAAATTTATTGTCCTTAGATTCACAAGATCCTGTATTTACAATGAAAACAAAAAAAAATTACCCCAAAGGCCCTAATAGATTAAATTTGACTGAACCTATATAAAATTTAGATTAGTATATATACAAGTACCTTCACTCCATCCCAAAGCTTTGTAACATTGCTTCCATTCATTCGTAGTTCAACAAGGTTTTCAGGACAAAAGTCCAATGGCAAAGACTTCGATGGATAACAATCCCAATGAAAAATCCTTAATTTATTAGGAAAAGAGTCAATACCAAAAGGAAGCTTTATACAGGTCTTGGTTTTAGACCATTGCCTATTAAAAACTTTGAGGATTCTCAATTTTTTCATCTTTGAGAAGGCGTTGGCTCTCATATGTAAATCTTTGATTTGAGACAAATCCAGTGAAATGCCTTCAATTTCATTGGTTTCCTAAAAAAAATAAAATAAAATAAACATTAACCTTTTTAGAAAAACTATCAAAAAAATAAAAAATAGAAGAAATAAATTGAAGTATCTTTCCCTTACCTTGTTATCTTTTAACACATCACATATTTCATCTGCATCATTTAATCGACTACGTAATTCAGGATGGTTCACACATTCCTCACGAACTATTTGCTCAGCCATTTCTCGTATCAAATCATGCATTATAATATGGTCAAGCTCACCTAACTTCACGAGAGCTTTATCTATAAGATTTTGTATTCCACTAACTGCTCTGAAACCACAAGCCTCTAGTGGAGGAATAACTTCACCTTTCTGTTCTCCCACGAAAAAGAATGCAATGTCTAATAATATTTGCTTGTCCATATTATCTAACCCATCATAACTCACCTTCAATATATTTTGAATATCCTGATGGGGATACTTTTGGAGTTTGCTAAGCTCACTTTTCCAATATGCTTCATCCCTAGAATGAAAATGGGAACCCAGAACTTCTAAAGCTAAAGGAATGCCTCTAGCCAAGGCAACTGTTGAATTTGATAGCTCTTCATATCCCTTAATGGGATAATTTTGATTGAAGGCATGTATACTGAAAAGTTCAAGTGATTCTTCTAAACTCAATTCACTGACTTCATGTATATATTTTTCCTGAATCCCTCCACTCCTAAGAACATGCTTGTCTCTACTTGTTGCAATGACTCTGCTTCCCTGTCCCAAGTAAAGTTGTTGTCCAGCCAGGTCTTTTAGCTGCTTTGGATTGTCCACATCATCAAGTACAATTAACACTTTTTTTTTGTTTCAGCATTTTCACTGCACGATTCACATTTATGTGATCTTTTTCGTCTAATAGCTTAGAAAAAAGTTTTTGACGCAACAAACTCGGACCGCCAATTGTTTTTGATTCTTGTCTCACATTTTCTAAGAAACAATGACCTTCAAATTTAGACAAGAATTTTTCAAATATAGCACGAGCAAGGGTTGTTTTGCCTATCCCTCCTAGGCCCCAGATTCCAAGAGCTCGAACCTCTGGCGACTCATTTTCCATTAATGATTCAACACTAGTCAAATTTTGATGAAATCCAATGAGTTGAGATCTCGACACAGTTGGACTGTGATCTTCCAAATTTTTTAGGACATCTTCAACTATTGCATTGATGAGTTTAGATTCATCTCTAGCATATAAAAAACAAATAAAATTTTTAGAGTTGCTTGTTATAGAAATAATGAATACTAGACAAAATTTTAATATATTTAGATTGTTTTTGGCAAATCGAGAAAAAAAAAAAGTAACTAAGAATAATAAAAACAAACTTACTGAAAATTTGATGAATGAAAACCAGCTAAGTTTGCAGTTTTTTTCAAAACAGATCTCCAAATTTGCAAATTTTGCACTTTATCCTTGAGCTTCTGTTCATGACAAGTGAATGCCTCCTCATAAGTGCCTCTTTGGTGCCTGACATCTGATGGATCTACGTGGTAGAAAATTGGTATCACAATCTGCTGACCAGCTTCCTTACATTCTATGATTTTGACAAGCTCTTCCAAGCACCACTTTGAAGAAGCATAATTTTTTGAGAATATAACCAACGCTATCATGGATCCTTCTATTGCTTCTACAAGTGCTAATGATATTTCTTCTCCTCTTTCGAGCCTGTCATCCACGTAGACATCTATCTTCTTTCGAAGCAACTCGTTTTTCAAATGGCAAAGGAAACTAGATCTGACGTCTGTTCCTCTAAAGCTGATGAAGACTTCATACTTTCTAGAGGAAACTTGGGAAGAAGAAGCAGAAGCAAAAGCAGCCATTGCTTGAAGACAAAAAGGAGAGAAAAAAAACAATATAATGTTTTATAAGTTGTTGATTGTCTCTTAAAAAGAACAAAAGAATAGCGTTTAAGACGCTAGAGAATAAGGGAGAAAGACCATATTAATACCTCATTGGTGGGGGTCGCTAGATCAAATATGAGGTTGAAGACTTGAAGTTGATTTGGTGAGTTCGCTTGTGTTGGGAATTCGATCGGCACAAAGGTATAACGAGCATTTAAGCCATTGTTTGCATGTAAGAGTTAACAATCAACTAAGAAGGTGCCGGTGGAAATTTCTTCCTCAAAGTAGGCTGAAATTTCCTCCTCAAAGTAGGCTGAAATTTCCACGAAATAATGAAAACTTGTGTCAGCAACACTTTTTGACTCCAAGTCAACAATGCTTTTTTTTTTTTTATTGGGGTCTTAATTGTTTAAAAATTAGAAAATTTCAGGAAGCCATGAATGTTCTTTCGGTATGATTTTTTTTCTTCCTTGTTTTGTTTCTGATTTATAGTATGTTGAAATTTTCTATTCCAACCCCAAAAAAAGAAAAGGTACTTAGACACTTTTATGGAAGTTAGGCTTTTTTCCTGCTTAAAGTAATAATTTTTATCAATCCAAAAATGTAAATGGAAGTAAATAGGCAAAATTTCAAAAAAATACTTCTTCAATTTTTCAAATTTTAAATCAGTCTCGTGTTATACTTTAATAATAATTTACTATACCTTAAAAGTTAATAACAACACATTTTTGTAATAATTCTTAATTTCAGATGTTGAAATCCAAAAGATTTTTTTTTTGGGGGATTCTTCTTGATTTAAAGTACGTAGAAATTTGAACATTTGAACAGAAATATAAAGCCTGTAAAAACTTTCATTTTTTCTTGATCACGTCATAAATCACATGCCCCACTGCACAATCACATGCTTCTTTAACGATTCATTTTGCCCTAGGGTTCCCAATCAAAGCTTCAACCGAAGTAATAAAAAATCCAGGGTGTTTAGTTTTCTGTTTTAAAAATAGTTTTTTCAAAGAAAAGATGAAGTATATTATATTTTAGGAGAAATCGCAAAAAAAGACCCTGAAATTTGAAAAATACAAATAGGTACCTATGACAATTTCATTTTGGATTTTGACAACTTCATGACATATTATTATTGTCAAAAGCCATAGTGAAATTATCAATGGTCCCTATCTATATCTATATTTTTTAAATTCTAGAGTCTTTTTTTGCAATTTTTCCTATATTTTACCATGCTAATAAAATAAATTATTCTTTCGCTTTTCATTTCACTATCTTAGATATGTTTTTGAAAATAATAATTTAAACAGGTTTTTCTAACTATTTCCCCCGAAATTTGTGCCAAAATATTACTGTGTAGAACTGTTCAAAGAACGTAAAAATTACCAATAGAATAAAATAAGCCATAGGTTTTCCTAAATTTTTAATTTTTATATCCATATTAAAGGGTTTTTAATTTAAAAGCACGTAAAATACAAATAATTAAAAGGAGTACTTTGATATGATCAATGGAATGGAGAATAAGTAATTGTCTTTTTATCAAAGTTAATCCCACTGTCAGCCACCTCAGTCGTTTTTAACAGTAGTCATGAGTCTGTGTCCCTAGCTAACGCTTCTCCAGCTGAAGGAGTGACGCATGTAATAATGGAAATGATTAGAAGAGAAAAAATTCTAAGGATAAGATTAAAGATTGAGTAAAATTATAGGTGCTTATAAATTAATTTTCTATAACTTCCATCAATGTAAAATATTTGATTTGCTTATAAAAATAAAAAGAAATCAAAACATCCTTAAAAATAAAAATAAAAATACTCCTTCCAATCCTATTTATAATATCCCCCAATTTAAACTGGTTTGGTTTTTTTTTGTCAGATCCTACTATCAAGGGTTGTCTGAACATTAAATGATTTTTTATCAATTTTGTCTATAATTAATTTTTTTATTATATTCTCTTTCATGTTTCATTTCATAACTAATATTTCTTTTTCTTATTTGCTCCCTCATTAAATAAAGACATACTTGAAAAATAAAAACTTAATTTTGTTTATAACTAATTTTAATTGTTTTTTTAAACATGTAATTTAATTAACAGGATGTTATTAAAAAGATAGGAGGAAGTAATGATCAATCAACTGTCAATCATCAACTATATTCTTTAAAACTTATAATACTCTATTCATTTGATAATGGGTCGGGTATGATATTATTATATCCGAATATATTCAATTAATAAGATTTGAATAGTATATTAATTGAAGTTTGAATATATTAAATTAAATAAGAAGCATTATAAATAAATGAAATTCAATTAGAGGCTTAAATGAAGAAATTAATAATTAAGTTTAAATATGAATAATATCTTAATTAGAATTTAAATATATTGCATTAAATGTAAAGCATCATAATTAAATAGTATGTCGATTGAAGCCTTAAATAGAAAAATAAATAAATAATTTTAAATTTTTATCCATTCCTCTTAAATTTCGCATCTCTAATTCAATTTCTATTTAAATGAATAAAAAAATATGAGAAAATGACAATAAAATACCACTTGAATTCTAAAAAGACAAATAAGGGACCTGAATAAGCAAAATGAAAAATAGGACACTGGGTACTAATCTGGAATTTTGATTTTTGATTTCAAAACATGTTGCAAAACCCATTGACAAAGTAGTAACTCTCACTATGAAAGTTGTAAATCTCACTATGTGTTTTGTAAAATTCAGCGTGGAATTATATTGTTTCTTACAGAAAAGTTGCCTAACCCCTCAAAATAGGTTGCAAAAGCCATTGACCAAGTAGTAATTCTCATTATGAAAGTTGTAAATCCCACTATGTGTTTGTAAAATTAGGCAAAACTTGCTCGGCCCTTCAAAACAGGTTGTAAAACCCATTGACGAAGTAGTAACTCTCACTATGAAAGTTGTAAATCCCACTATGTGTTTTGTAAAATTCAAAATCAAAATCCTATATTGGTACCTGATGCCTTCTTTGTCATTTTGCTTATTCAGGTCCCTTATTTGTCTTTTTGAAATTCAAGTGGTATTTTATTGTCATTTTCACAAAAAATATCACAGTCCTATAAAAAGTAGATCTTGAGTTATAATAGATAATACAATTTTTTATAATTTTAAATATGTTAATCTGTGCATCGCGTGAGGAAGAAATTTCTAGTTATATTAATACCTTGGTGAGAGTGTCTAATTACCTATTTGAGACAAAATATTATTTATTAGTAAAGTCACTTGGAAAAATTAATCCAAAAAGACTAAGTTCATTTTGCGAATTTGTTCGTGCAGGCTATTTGAGTATTCACATTACATCGGTGGACACCTACTATTATTATTTAAATGAGCCATAAATTTTCACGAAATAATGAAAAAGTGTGGTCATCAAACCTTTTCACTTTTTTTTTTTTATTAAAAGTTTCCACTGAGTGATTCCATTCACATTTCGTCGGTTTTAAATAAAGTAATCAAAAGCACTTTCCCATTGTGTAAGTTTTTTTTTTTTGTCGTTTTCATCAATTTTTTTCCTGAAGTCTTGAAAATCCTTTAAATATAAGCCTTTCTTTTTGTTAGACTAAAATGGACAAAACATCTTCATTAATCATGAAACAAGAAGCTTATTATAACAATTTATAGTGAATTGATCCTAAAACTCTTAAAAGCTGTTGACGGAAATTCCTACGAAACAATGAAAACTTTTGTCCATAGCTCTTTTTGATTCTAAGTAAACAAAGCTTTTTTTTTTAAGGGTTTTTATTCTTTAAAAATTAGAAAATTTCAGGAAGCCATGAAAGTTCTTCCGGTATGATTTTTTTCTTCCTTGTTTTGTCTCTGATTTATAGTATGTACTATGTAGAAATTTTTTTTTACCAACCCAAAAAAAAAAGTACTTAGGAACTTATATGGAAGTTAGTTTTTTTTCGTGTTTGAAGTATAATTTTTCATTAATATGTCAACATTTGAGAATATTTTTTTAGGATTTAAACTTATAATGTCAATATTTCTTTTAATCTATGGTATTAATGTTAGAGAATTGAGAAAAATACTTTATAAAATTAAAAGACTAAACTTAAACCTAATATAAAGTTAAAATATAAAAAAATCAAAATGATATTGAATGTAAAAAATTATAATTATCATATTAATACCTTAGTGGGAATATCCAAAATCAAATATTAGCGTAGGTTGAAATTATAATTTAGCAATGACTTGGGTTTTTTTTTTTTTTTAACCATGAGTGAACATTTTTGGTTTGCAGTGTTTCACGAAGCTGTAGTGAAAATTGCTTCTTGGAAACAATTGACTCCAAGTCATAAATATTTTCTTTTGGTTTTATTTTAAGAAGTTTTATTTATCTTCAAGGATTCTTTACTGTCATCAAATACTAAACAAATTTTAAAAGACAATAAATATGTAAAAATATGTTTTATTTTTTTATAAAATACACTTATTCATAGGAGAGGGTGAGCAAACGAAAGAGAAAATGAATAGAAAAAATTGTGAAAGATGATTAATGCAATAATATATTTCTCTATTTCTATTTATATGACAGAAAGAGAAAGCTTTTCTTGGTCAAAACATCCGAGTGTCTATTTTGAAAACAACACAATTAATTTAAATAAATTTATGTATTTTATTAGACAAAATTTTTCTTATATATTTATCTTATATGATCTAAAATTATTTGAAAAAATTAACCAAACAAATGCCAAAACAAAATAATAGCTTGAAAAAGTTAATTTGACGAATTCGCTTATATTGACATGTTGAGCATTCACATCGTGTTTGGGGACATCTCTTATTTAAAGTAAGCACAAATTTGCACGAAGCACTGAAAAAAGTTTGGTCTTCAAACATTTTTTGACCCCAAGTCAAAAACGCTTTTTTTTTTATTGTTTAAAGTAATTAAAAGTTTCCACTAAGTGATTTTATTTTTATTGTGTTGAATTTTTATTTTTATCAAACTGTTTTTGTCTAAAGTCTTGAAAATCCTTCAAATAAAAACCTCTTTTTCTTCTTGTCAATAATATGAACTCAATGTCCAAATGAAAATGCTTCGTTGTTGTTTCTGGTTCAACGTAATTAAAAAAAATTTGTCCAAACAAAAGAGAAAGAAGAAAGGTAAACAGAAATTTCAACAAAATAGTGAAAATATATATTTCCTTTTTTTTTTCTTAGGTGTTTCGATTAACTTTCAAATTTTTACATAAGTTGAGACAAAAATTCTTTTATATATTTATTTTGTAAGATCTTACTAAAGATTGCTTAAACATTAAATACATTTTTACCAATTTTGTTCATAATTAATTTTTTTATTTTTTTAATCATTTATCTCATAACTGATATTTCTATCTCTTATTTGCTCCCTCATTAAATAAAGATATACTTAAAAAAAAGTTTTATTTATTATTTTTAATTATATTAATACCTTAGCAAGAGTGTCTAATTGCCTATTTGAGATGAAAGATTATTTATTAGTAAAATCCCTTGAAAGAATCTAAAAATCAAATATGGGCTTGAAAACACTTAAAAGTTAATTTGGCGAGTGAGTTTGTGTAGATTATTTGAGTATTCGCATTGTGCCAGTGGACGCCTCTTATTTAAATAAAGTGAAAATTTCTTCGAAATAAAGAAAAAGTGTGGTCATTAAACTTTGTTTACTTTCTTTTTTGAGCTTTTATTGTCTAAAGTGATTAAAAGTTTCCACCACGTGATTTTATTCACGTTGTGTCGGTTTTCAATAAAGTAATTAAAAGCGCTTTCACATTGTGTTGGTTTTTCATTTTCATCAAAATCTTTTCCTCTGAAGTCTTGAAAATCCTTCAAATATAAGCCTTTCCTTTGGTTAATTTTAGAAGACCAACCAGACTAAAATAGAAAAAAAAACACCTTCGTTAATCATGAAACAACAAGCTCATTATAACAATTTATAGTGAATTAATCCTACACCTCTTAGAAGCTGTCAATGGAAATTTCTACGAAATAATGACAACTTTTATCCGCAGCTCTTTTTGACTCTAAGTCAACAATGCTTTTTTTTTTTTGGCTTTTTATTGTTTAAAAATTGAAAATTTTCAAGAAGCCATGAAATTTCTTCAGGTATGATTTTTTTTTTCCTTTCTTGTTTAAAGTAATAACTTTTTATCAATATGTCAGAATATTTTTTTAATATTTAAAATTTTAATGTCAATATTTCTTTTAATGTATGTTATTAATGTTAGAGAACTGCAAAAAATACTTTAAAAAATTAAGGGACTAAACTAAAATTTTATATACAGTTAGAATGAAAAAAATCAAAACAATATTGAATGCAGAAAATCATAATGATCATATTAATACTTTAGTGGGAGCACCCAAAATATGAACCTTTCTATTTTCTGGTCAATAATACGAATTATGTGTCCAAAGGGGGGAAAAAAAGCTTCTTTATTGTAAATTAATTAAGAATTTCTTGCACAGGTTTTAAGGAAAAAAAAAAGAGTGAGCAGAAATTTCCAGGACGTAATGAGGTTGGGTCTTTATTAACTCTTTTTGACCTATTCAAGAATACCTTCTTTTTTTTTTTTTTTGCCCCCCATAGTTTACAGTGTTTCACGAAGCCGCAGTGGAAGATGCTTCGTGAAAGCACTTTTTGACTCCAAGTCGTAAATATTTTTTTAATTTTCTTTTAAGAAGTTTTATTTATCTTCAAGGATTCTTTACTATTATACAAAAAGCTTTAATTGTAGATAATAAATTTATAAAAATATATATATTATTTTTATAAAATGCATCTATTTATAGGGGAGAGTGAGTGAATGTAAGTGAAAATGAATAGAACAAATGCGAAAAATAATTAATGCATTAATACAACGTATAATTAATGAGGGATAAAATATAAAAAATTCGTTTTAGCAAAAAAGAAATTGGTTAAAATATTAAACATGCTCTCTGATAATGTGTCCTGTAAATATCATCAAGAAACCATGAAAGTTGTATCTTATAAATAGAATGTGAGTTTTGGCCCCCAAAAAAAAAAAAAGAACAAGAAGAATGTGAGCAAGGAGTTAATAACTGTGTTGAGAATATTTATTAGTCTAATTCACCGCAACAAAATTAACCACACAGAATTAAAGGGCGACATGTGATTTATATGTCTTATTTACCTTCATTTTTACCTTCCATATGTGTGGAAATATTATATGTAGTATTTCTTCGATCCTAAATATAAGACCACTTTTGTAGTGTAAATTATACTATAAAAAAATATTATATTTAGGATCGAAAGAGTAACTTTTTTTTTGTATAAAAAAATTTAGATGAATTGGATTCTGATAATTTACCAGGATCAGAATATACCTCCAGACTCAGAAAATATTTATAAAAGTACTTACAAATGTCTACTATTAAGATCCTTATTATCAAGGTAAAAAACTCTGATTGAAAGTAGGCCCAAACTTCCACCAAATATTCTGATTTAAAGTACAGAGAAGTTTCAGCAATGAAATTTCAACATGCCTTCGTTTGCGTTGAAATATCTCAAACGGCCCACATATTAATTTCCCCTAGTGGAAACAACGTGAAGAGTAACAAGAACGGCAAACGGGTGGGGCTTTGAAAAAAATAATTGGACGCTTTAGTTTGCTAATATATACGATTTTTAATGTTTTTGTTACTTTTTAGTCCGTCTGCAAAATTGAAGAAAAGATAAGGTATATTATATTTCCATTGGCAATAATCATGCTAATAAAATAATCTGTCCTTTCACTTTTCATTTCACCATTTCACATATATTCTTAAGATTACATTGACTTGTTGAGTATTCACGTTGCGTCAACTTGTAGCATAAATTTCCACGAAATAACGAAAAGGTTTGGTCATCAAACATTTTTGACTCCAAGTCAAAACCGCTTTATTTTTTCAATTGTCTAAAGTAATTAAAAGATTCCATTAAAGTGACTTGATTAAAAAAAGAAACAGTGAGAAGAAATTTCCACGACATGATGAAGTTGGGTCTTTATTAACTCTTTTTGACCTATTCAAGAATACCTTCCCTTTTTTGGCGCTTGCAGTGTTTCACGAAATTATTAAATACTTTAATTATGTTACTTTTAATTTATAAGAAATATATATTTTATTTTTATAAAATACATCTATTTATAGTGGGGAAGAGAGTGAATGTAAGTAAAAATGAACAGAACAAATGTGAGAAATAATTAATGCATTAATATAACATATAATTAATAAGGGACAAAATATAAAAAAATTGGTTTTAGCAAAAAAAAAATTGGCTAAAATTTTAAATATGCTTTGATAATGCGTCCTATAAATAGGATAAAGACGCCCTGAAAGTTGTATCTTATAAATAATAAATAGAATGTGAGTCCCCCCCCCCCAAAAAAAAAAAAGGAATGTGAGCAAGGAGTTAATAACTGTGTTGAGAATATTTATTATATCTCACAATTCAATAACTAAACTTTTTTTAACACCCAACAAGCCTAATTAAGAACAACAAAATTAACCGCACAGAATTAAAGGGGAACATGTGATTTATGTCTTATTTACCTTCTTTTTTTTTTTTACCTTTCATTTATGGAAAAATATTATGTGTAGTAACTTGTTATCAATGTAAAAAGCTCTGATTGAAAGTAGGCCCAAACTTCCACTAAATAATGGAAAACTTCCAAGTCCGCGATGAGTTATCCTTTTTGTTGTTTACGGAATTAGAAATTTCCACGAAACCAGAAAGTTTTTTCATTATGAACTTCTCTTCTGATTTTATTTTGGTTTAAAAAATACATAGAGAAGATTTGAATAATGAAATTTCAACGTTCCTTCGTTTGCGCATGGGATATCTTAAAATCTCTAGAATGGCCCACATACGTTATTTTCCCAATCTAATTTGATTAGGAAGACGAAGGGGGCTTTAAAAAAAAAAAGGCATGATTTTAGATTAATTTGATTTGCTTGATTATTGGTTATTTAGACAGTAGTTTGACACTTTAATTTGCTAATATATATATAATTTAAATTACAAATTTTATAATTTGACGATTTCAAAAAATATTTTTATATTTAATTATCTTAAGTGGGATCTTTCTATAATTTTTTCTAAATTTTACATAAGTTCCCTAAATTTCATTTTACAGTTTTAGATATGTTTCTTTTCAATATAATAATTTAAACAGACTTTCTTAATTTTGTTTCAAAACTCGTTCTAAAAAGTTACTCTAAGCCATAGATATTTTCTAAATTTACAAGTTTTGTATCCATGGTAAAGAAGTAATTGAAAGTAGTTTTTTGCTATAATCAATACATTTCTAATATGACTAATTTTTTATTTATGCAAATTAATTATATATCTTCTATATTTAAAATCAGAAAGAATAATTAATAATAATTGAGAATCAGTAATAAAATTAGTAAATTACTGACATAAGAGTGAAGTTGTCTATGAGATTTACAGGCTTGTCTACGTTCCTTTTTTCCCCTTTCCATATACAAGGAAATATTTTATATAGGAACTTTTGTTAATATAAAGAATCTAATTGAAATTCTAAGTGTAAGAATAAAAAGAAAATAAAAATGATCCCATAAAAATTAAAAAATAAGGATCGTGTTGTGATTTTTAAAATAATTGAAATATTAAATGCTCGCATGTGATTTACAACATTTCTTAGTTGCATTCATCATTTTTCCCTTTCATTTATGTCAAAGCTTTAGATGCAATAAATTTTAGAGAAAATTAATTTGTAAATTTCAACTGAAATTTCTTTTGTTTCATAATCACCTCTTCCCTCAATGGAATAGAGAAGATGTAATTCTCTCCTTCAATGTCCCTCACGAATCTGTTTGTCCCTAACAAATTTTCTCTCAAGTTGAAGGAGTGAGGCATGTAACTAAAATAATTTGAAAGAATTGATTGAGAGGAAAAGAATTCTAGGGACCAAATTAAAAAGGAATTAAATTATAAGGACTTATGAGTTAATTTTTTTTGTAAATTTTATCCATGTTAAAAATTTGATTTGGTTATAAAATTAAAAAGAAAATCAAAATGATCAATTTTGATTTGGTTTTTTAATAGGGTAGTTAATTAAGTACTCTCAATTTTTAATATTCATGTTCAATTTTAGAAAGCTATGTGATATTATTTGAACACATATATGACTTCTTTGAAATGTGACTGGATATAAATATGTTTGAAAAATTGTTGGTTTTTTTAATAATTTTATCTTTATTATATTGTAGGTACTTAGTGTTAAGAGAAATGTGCTTCAAATTATATTGGAAAGCTTGAATTGAATATTATAATCATTTTAACTAATATTGTAAGTAACGTTTCATCACTACTACAAATGTTTTGTTCTTTTTTTTTTAATAGTTTTATTCTCAGTGTGGAAGAAATTAATTTTCTGTTAGGATATTTAGTTCTTTTTCTCCAACCAAGTTAGAATGCTATTAAATTTTTTAGATTTAAAACTTTCTTATGTTATGTGACTAACCTAGATTGTTTAGTTATTTTTGCTTAACATGATTTTGTTCTGCTTAATTATTGTTATTTTTGTAGTTTGTTCCGGTTCTATTCCATACGCATCGTTGCAGGTTGAATAAAAACTAACAATGCAAATTTACACTATTTTTTTTTAAATACATATATATATTCGTCTGTTCTACTTTAGAACAGACAAATATGAGCTTCTATATTCGTTTGTTTGAAAATAGATAAATATATGACTATTATATATGTCTCTTCTATCAACGTCTCCTCTTAAAACAAACCAAAAAAAAAAAAGACTTTAAGAACAGACAAAAATAACATATTTTATAGTAGTAAAAATAAAAAGAATAGTTATTATATTAATACCTTAGCTAGAGAATCTTTGTGCCTATTTGAAAAACAGTACAATTAATTTTAAAAAATTTATATATTTTATTGCACAAAATTTCTGTTGTATATTTATCTTATACGACTTAAAATCATTTAAAAAAAATAACCAAACAACTGCCAAAACCAAATATTAGCTCAAAAAAGTTATTTTGATGAATTCGCTTATGCTGACATGTTGAGTATTCACATTATGTCGGGGGAAATCTCTTGTTTAAAGTAAGCATAAATTTTCACAAAATAATGAAAAATGTTTGTTCATCAAACACTCTTTGACTCCGTGTCAAAAATGCCTTTTTTTTAATTGTCTAAAGTAATTAAAAGATTCCATTAAAGTGATTTTATTTTCATTATGTTGGTTATTTATTTTTATCAAAGTCTTTTTGTCTGAAGTCTTGAAAGTCCTTCAAAGACAAACTTTTTTTTTCCCCCTTCTTCTCAATAATATGAACTCGATGTCAATAAGAAATGCTTCATTGTTGTTTCTGGTTCAACGTAATTAAAAAAAAAATTGTCCAAATTAGACAAAGGAAAAAAGAAAAAGAGGTAAGAAGAAATTTTGACAAAATAATGAAAATATATCATTGCTAGGTCTTTTAGGACTTATTTAGAATGACTTATAAATAACTTTTTAATCATGATTTATAAAATGCGAGGTACATAAGTAATATGAGTTTTGTCTTGACTTACATAAAATGTATTTATAATTGCTTTTGAACATGATCTCAAATAGTTCCTTAGAGGTGTTTGGATTAACTTCCGAATATTTATATAAACTGAGACAAAAAATTTTTTCATATACTTATTTTGTATATCATAAAATTTTTTTTAAGAAGCTAATCCAAATATCCTATAGTGAAAAAATACTTTAACTTTCTAGAGTACAATAAAGAGTATACATGTATAATATTTTAGGTAGGATTCTTTGCGAAGTTGCAGTGAAAGAAACTATAGAGTGCGTTGATGAGAGAAAAAGTGAGGAAGAAACAAGAGATACTCCCTCGGGATTCTTTTTATAATATCTGAAATTTTGAAATGGTTTGATTTTTTTATAAGATTTTGTTTAGGATTGTTTAAACATTAAATGTATTTTGATCAATATTACCTCTAATTAATTATTTATTAACTCCCTCAGGATTCTTTTTATAATATCTGAAATTTTGAATTGGTTTGATTTCTTTTATAAAATCCTGTTTAGGATTGTTTAAACATTAAATGTATTTTTATCAATTTTATCTCTAATTAATTATTTAAAAAAATCAATTTTTTATATATTTATTACTTTTAACTAATTATATCTTTTTTTATTAAATCACATAATCTAGTTAAAAGGACTTTATAAAAAGGACCAAAGAGCGTATATAAAAATAATCAATAATTAATATAGTGAGATAACATATAAATAATTAAGATTAAAATATAAAACTTTTATTGAAATTTTGGATATATCTTAAATGTATCCTATAAATTGGATTAGGCCACTATCTTATAGATAAAATAGAAGAGAGGTGTTAATAATTAATGAGAATAATTATTATATATAGGGTTAAGGTTAATTCAGCATTTTTAAATATTTTTCATGTGCATTCAGCATTATAAAATATCTTATATTTTATCCGGCACCCTTTTTTTATGTGCATCTAACACTTTAAAATATTTTTGTCTTGTAATTTTTCCTTTGAATTATTAAATTTTTTTAGGAATAATTTTTATTTTAAAATATTTTTCTAGGAGCAATTTCAATATCGTTGCTAAGTCCTAAAAGAATATGTTAACTGAATGTGTATAATGTACCCCAAAGTATTTTTCAATATCTTCTAAAATGTTGAACGGGAAAAAATATTTTAGGATGATGAGTGGATTACAATGTACTTTACAATTTAGATACAATACATATCTAAAAAAAAAATACTTGAAAATATATGATCTAATTTAACATTTTATTATACTACCTCCGGTCCTAATAACAAGACCTTGTTTATAGTTTATAAACGAGGTTTTGTAATTAAGATAAGAGGTAGTCTCACGATTCAATGACTAAAGTTCTTCTAAAACCCAAGTTTAATCCAACAGGAACAAAATTATTTACGTTCATTTTTACCTTACAGTTGTGGGGAAAGATTAGATGTAGCAACTTTTATCAATGTAAAAAAAATCTTATTTTCTTTGCCAACGGCAAATAACCTTATTGAAACATTCTAAATGTGTAAAATGAAAAATAAAATTAAAAAAATCAAAAAATGTTGTTATTTCAGAAGAAAGAAAATTAATATGCAAGTTTCACTTTGTTTTTATTTTTTTATTTTATGACAATTCACAAGCATTAGCTCTAATTAACAAATGATGAATGTAGAAAATAATGTTTATAATTGAAGAAATAATACTTAATAAAAAACCAGGGCGACTGATTAAAAATTAAGTAAAACTATAATAACGGATTAATTTTTTTCAAAAAAAAATCTACTGTCCATATTTGATGCGGACAATCAGACTTCTAAGAAAATATCAACTGCACAATTTTTTTCCTTTCATTTATGAGAAAATATTATATGTAGTAACTTTCGTCAATGTAAAAAATCTGATTGAAAGTAGGCCTAAACTTCCCCCAAAAATTCTTATTTAAAATACAGAAAAATTTCAACAATGAAATTTCAACGTTCATTCGTTTGTGTGGAGAAATCACAATTTCTTCTAATTGATCATGTCGTTATTCACATCACTGCACAATCACATGCTTCCTTGCCCATTCATTTTCTCTTTTCTGGAATGGCCCACATATACGATTTTTTAGGAGCAACCAGAACAGCAAGCGGGTGGGGCTTTGAAAAAATAAGCGGACGCTTTAGTTTGCTAACATATACGATTTTTAATGTTTTTGTTGCTTTTTAATTTGTCTGCAAAATTAAAGAAAAGATAAAGTATATTATATTTTCATCGGCAATAATCATGCTAATAAAATAAACTGTTCTTTCGCTTTTCATTTCACCATTTCAGATATATTCTTAAGATTACATTGACTTGTTGAGTATTCACACAGCGTCAACTTGTAGCATAAATTTCCACGAAATAACGACAAGGTTTGGTCATCAAACATTTTTGTCTCCAAGTCAAAAGCGCTTTATTTTTTTGGAAGAATTACCATGAGTTTTCTATAAAGTTTAATTACCAAAAAGTCTAAATGACAACTGAGTAATATAAATCAATTGTTATTTTTTACACTGAAACTTATTATTACATGCTCCTAAGTTATCAAAAGCCTTTACGGTAATTAAATACATTTTTTTGAAACCTGAATGCAATTCTCCCTATTTATTTTCATCAAAGTATTTGTGTCTAAAGTCTTGAATATCCTTCAAATACAAACCCTTTTTTTTTCAACTTCTTGTCAATAATATGAACCCGGTGTCCATATAAAAATGCTTTGTTGTTGTTTCTGATTCAACGTAATTTAAAAAAAAAAATTATCCAAACAAAGGAAAAGGAAAAAAGGTAAGCAGAAATTTTAACAAAATAATGAAAATACAT
Organism: Neltuma alba; assembly: GCF_004799145.2. Taxonomy (NCBI): domain Eukaryota; kingdom Viridiplantae; phylum Streptophyta; class Magnoliopsida; order Fabales; family Fabaceae; genus Neltuma; species Neltuma alba. The sequence continues at coordinate 189,134 of NW_021637164.1, read as the reverse complement.
TTTTGCTAGGTCTTTTAGAGGTGTTTGGATTAGTTTTTCAAAAACACTTTTATCTAAGTTAAAATAGGATTCTTTTCACTTACTTATCTCATATATCATAAAATCACTTTCAAAAAACAATTCAAATACCCATCCATCAATAATACTTTAGAGCCCTTTTGGTACACTGAACATCTTGCAATGAAAAAGAAAAATATTGATTTCTCATAGATTGCGCTCGTTTGGTTGCAACATTTTCCTACAATTCATTTTCGGCAGTGCCAAATTTTTCGCTATAAAAGGGAAGATGAGTTCCCACCAATTTTGGTGGGAGCTGATTTTCCATTACAGGCAGAAAAATGCGAAAGATCAAACTGCTCTTCAATTTGAATAAAATGCTCTGTATTTGACTGATAAAATCATGTGAAGTTATTTGAACACCTGACACATAATCAAATCTTCATCTTCGCCATATGTTCATATATTTTTTCACTGTTGATTTGCTCAACCAAGACACACGGATTGACCAACAAGTGTAAACCTTCATTCAGTAAGATTTTTAACAACATCCACTTTAGTAAAAAAAATGCTAGATATGATTTTTTTAAATTTGATTCAAAATCTGGTGAGGAAAAACGTTTTTGACACTTACTCACTATTTTTCATAACTTTAAAATTACAAAATGTTTTTTTAATGAAATTTGTTTTAGCTTTGACCTTTGATATTATTATAATATCTCACAAACTATAAACACTTTTAAAGTGAAATTTGTTTGATATAAATATAGATTCAATAAGTTTTTTTTAATGATATCTGCCTAAAATAATTTAATTTTGAAGCATTATTGTGGTTTTTTGAAAACGTTATTTGTGACTTTTGCTCACCATCTTGAAAATAAACTTCAAAATATAAAGAGTTTATAATTGGGTTTTGTTGCATTAAAAACTAAACTTCAAAGTTTTTTCAATGATAAATCATTTGACCCATTTAAATTTAAAGTAACAAATATATGTCATCTAAAAATTCATATTTTAATTAAGTTTCTTATATTCATTAGATTTATAGATTATTTGGTAACATGGTGAAATTGCATAATTTCATCCAATCAAACATAAATTTTTTTATCAACTTATTTTTCATTCCAGTATTTATCAAACATGCCATTACTCATAAATTTTTCATTTCATTTCTTTTTATTCCAACCAATTCTTTCTACTAAACGGGTCTTTAATTTTTTTGGATTACAGTAAACAGTACTCTTTTCATCCTTTTTTATAAGTAACCTTAGACTAAATCATGTAGATCAAAAAATTAGTTAAAATTAATTAAAAACAATAAGTGTGTAAAAATTAAAAGTTTTTTCTCAAAAATACTTTTATTTATGGGGGAGAGAGTATAAGAAAGAGAATGAAAAAACTTATTATAGCAAACAGAATTATGAAAGAGAGACTACCTGTGTTGAAAACAGATTATAATAAAATATAATTTTTAGAACATTTATTATCTAGGAAATGAAGTTTTAGGAAAAAATAAATATATTAACTTTTAAATAAATCTTTAATAGGGGAAAAATAGAAAATTTGTTACAAAAATATAAGAGAACTTGCTACTGTTACTTATATTTATAGATAAAAAGATGATGGTAATTGTTGCCTATGAAAAGGTAACGAAAGAGTATACCATTTGAAGTAGGATTTTCCATAAAGAAGTAGTGAAAAAAAACTAGAGAGAGTTAATAAGAGAAAAAGTAAGTTCCATCAGGCTCTTTTTAAAAAAATCTTAAAAGTTTAATTGGTTTAGTTTTTTATAATATTTTATATAGAATTGTCTAGATATTAAATGCATTTTTTTACTAATTTTACTTCTAATTAATTATCTATTCTCTCGCTTTTTTTTCCCCTTATATTACCTTTTCTTTTATCATTTATCTTCATACTAGTATTTCGTTCTCTTTTTTTCTCTTACTAAATAATGACATACTTAAAAAAGGGTTTGTTATGAATATAATAATATCTTTGTAGATATCCTTATATCTCCCATTATATTCAATATCTCCTATAATCTTCAATATCTTCCATTATCTCTATATCCCATAATTATTTCTTATTATTATGTAATCTGTAGATTTTCTCAAAGATGTAAAACTGCACCCATAAATAGAGGTCATATATAATGTATTTAGCACTCTTGAGTGGGATGAGAAATACTCTCTCTTGTTGATCCTCTCTTCCTCTTTATTATTCTTTACTATTTCTTCTTTATTTATAACATGTTATCAGTATGAAACTCTAATCAAAGTATGTATGATATACCTTTCAACACCAATATAATTTTAGATCATCATCTCTATGATTTTTCTGTAGTATCTTTTACTCTATTCAAATAAAAATATCTCAAGCATCACATATATAATGTTTCAGAGTATCCGTATCCTTATTCAATTTATCTAGGATAATCTAAGCCATTATATGAAATTAAAAGGATTATCTATTGTTGTTTTAAACATCGGGTTCTATGACTAATATTTGATATTATTATTACTTTATATTTTTGTACTACAATTTATTTTTGATATAAATATTGTACTGTTTGACTTATTTGTGATATAAGAAATTTGCTTTTATCTATTTCTTAGTGACCTAATGTCACTATCTTCGATGAAACTTGAAGTTTTATCGATATTTTTATACATCCTTAGTGACCTAAAGTCACTAACTTTGATAGAACTAGGAGTTCCCATTAATACTTATAATTACATATGATTAATGCCCAAATTGAAAGAATTCGAGGGAGTAATGGCTATAATATGGCTAGCAATCATATTCAAACAAATGTCCTATGAATATATTTATTGAAAGTAAATGTCAAAACTCGTTTTGGAACCAAAAGGCCACAAGACGTGGGAATAACCCTCAGAAAGTTCAAATACTAACAATAAATGACAAAATTTGTTGTGGATCCACAAGGCCACAAGACATGATGCTAAATCCTCAGAAAGCTTAAATGCTAGCAATAAATAGCAAGATATGTTTTGGAGCCAAAAAGCCATAAAATGTGGGGATAAACTCTTAGATAGCTCTAATGCTGACAATAAATATGAATTCAATTGATACTTGAAGTCTCCCTAAAAAATTACTGTTAGATTTATTATTGAGATCGAAGATATATTTATCCATATAAATTTTGATTTTTTATCTCCTTGAAATTAAATGGCCATTGGCCATCATACTTATGTTATGGATGGAGGTCATACAATTTTGATTTTCTATGTTATCGTTAGAAATCACATGGCTTTGAATTTCTATCTTATTAAATTGCTAGATATCATGTAGCTTTAATTTTCTATTTTATATAGCTAGAAGACAAATATTTAAGTTTTTGTCTTGAGATTAAATGGTTACAAGCTATATATATCTATATACACACACATATATTGATTTTTTTATTTTATTAAATGGCTACAAGCCAAATAGTTTTGATTTTGAGAAAGATTATTACGCGATTTATTTAAAAAAAAATTAAAATTATAGTAAGTAGACTTTTTGAAAACTACAAATAATATAGCCTAGAAGGGTAATAGTTTAAATACCTTATATTACCATAAACTCTTGATTATAGTAAATGATGACATGGTGTGTTTGTTTAAGAGATTATTGTTCATAAGATAAAAGTATGTATGTATGTGTATTATATTTCTTACTTTTATTAGACTTTTATTTATTTAAAGTCTTGGCTTTATTTTTATGATTATAATTATCTGAAATTGATATCAATTAACTTAATGTGTTGGTAAGCACAATAATAAAGCTAGCTACATTAATTTTATATAGTTTCAATTAGGGGTGTGACGCTCACATGCCCAATATACACATCTGAGCTCGCAAAAAAAGCACTCAGCCCAACCCAAAAATAAGCTGCCCGAACAAGAATGGGCATTTTTGGGTAAGACTGATTCATGGGCAGGGCCGGGCTGTGAGTAGGGTATGCTACCATGCTTATTTGGCCCTATCTAAAAAAATATATAATTATATATAAATTATAATATATAATATAATATTATTTTTAGCAATTATCCCTTTTTATTTGGCTAAAAAAAAAAGGTAACATTAGAGAAAATAAAAGGAACATAAAAATTAAAATTATATAAAAGAACCAAATATATAAATATAAGATTAAATATGCTAAATTGTTTCTAGTCAAATTTCCTTCTTTTCCTCTTACCTCCATTTTTTTTTTAAAAAAAAAACAACTAAAACCACCTTTCAAATCTTGTGTTGTCGCATGACTATAAGAATGTGCCAACTATATAAATGAACTATAGAATTAGCTCACTTATTAAATGTTTTAATTATTAAATATTTTTTTACCTCCCATAAGAAATCGAAGGCTGAAAAACAAGACTACATAAGCCTTGCATGTATGAGTGATTGAGTCATTCGTGTTAAGAGGGAGGTGATGTTGGATATGTAGGAATTTGGAAACTAAAAGGGTAAGATGGATAAGGGTCATAGATGGTTTGTGAATGATCCTTTGTAATATTTAGCTTGATTCTTTGTAAATCCTTTCGGATTTGTGACAATTCTTACTCCTTTCTAGTGAATTCTGGTCCAATGTATCTTTTCTCGATAAATCATTTCAAATCTATATCCAGTTGATAAACCTAAGAAGTCAAAGTCATATAAAGTTGTTTGACTTGATCAGAGACTTGGTCAAGTCTGCTTGTCCTTACAGTTAAAAAAAGAATTGATAAGTTCAATTTTTATCTGAGTCTTTACCAATTTAGAGTAAAAATGGATAATAAACCTATTTTTTAAAAATTATTCTTTGGTTTGGTTTTATCCGACCACGTCGGAAAACCGACTTTGTAAAAAGAAAGAGACAAAAGTTTGGTGACCACACTATTTCATTATCTCGTAGAAATTTATGCCTGGTTTAAATAAGAGGCGCCCACCGACACAGCATGAATACTCAAGGTGTCCACATAAACAAACTCGTCAAATTAACTTTTAAGTCTTTTCAAGCTCATTTTTTCCAGTGGTTTTACTAATAAATAATGTTTTGTCTCAAGTAGGTACTTAGACACCCTCGCAAAGGTATTAGTATAATCTTTTTTTTTTTTTACACTTTTAAGATCATTTTGATTTTCTTTTTATTTTTATGAGAAAATAAAATTTTTTTTACATTGATAAAGTTATAGAAAATTAATTTATAAGTCCCTATAATTTTACTAAATTTTTAATCATTTTCTTAGAATTTTTTTGTTTCCTTTAATTGTTTCCATTATTATATGCGTCACTCCTTCGACTTGAGAAACGTTAACTAAGGACGTAGATTCATGACTATTCCGTAGGGTCTAATTTACATGTTTTAACTTTAGGAGAGACGTGTTCTATTTTATAAATTTTAATTTAGTGTTTGTCTTAATATTTAATAAAATTTTTTAATTTTATTCTCAATTATTTATTCTCTCTCATTTTTCATTATCTCTTTTATCATATTTCCTTATATATTTTTTTAATTATTTTTCTCATTTATCATATGGATATATTTGAAAATAACAGTATATTTTCAACCTATTTATTACTTTTATCTAATTTTCACTAATTATTCATTATTTATGAATTAATTATTTAAAGTTTATAATAAAGAGTAACAAAAGAGAGGCTGCTCACAGCTGGATTAACTTTGATAAGGTGAACTTTGATTATAAAGACAGTCACACATTCTCCATCCCATATCAAGGTACTCTTTTTAATTATTATCTTGAATTGTTAATATAAAATCTCGTTTGATTTTTATTTTAATTTTAAATATAAGACCCCAATCTACTCTGTTTCTCATATTTATTCATCTTTTTCCAATATAATTCTTCTAATAATGATAGTTCTAACTAATAAATTTGATTAGAAAAGATAAGACTTACTTATTACAAATAACTAACTTAACTTATTTTTTTAATCTATTTAAATAAGTCAATCAGTTCTTATATTTAGAACGAGAGGTAGTATTTGCGTTATATTTTACGCACTCTTTTAATTAAAAAGCATTTAATATGGATACAAAAATTATAAATTTAGAAAAACCTATGGCTTATTAATTTGATTCTATTGGTAATTTTTCCGTTCTTAAAACAATTCTGCACAGTAATATTTCAGAAGAAGTTCTGGGAAAAAAGTTAGAAAGACCTGTTTATATTATTATTTTGAAAAACATAACTAAAATGGTGAAATGAAAAGTGGGTTATCGTTGATGAAAATATACTATACTTCATCTTTTATTTAATTTTGTAGATTAAAAAGTAACAAAACATTCAAATATCTTACAATTTTTCTATTTTCTAGAATAAATCTTGGGGAAATTGTAATAAAATCCCATCCAAGAGAATCAAATAAAACAAAGTCTCTTAAAATCATCAAATTATTTTAAAGTCTTAAGGGACTTCATTGCAAAATATTTTATTTGTTTAATTATCAAATTATTTTTTTTTTTAATTTTGCTTTGACAACTAAAAGAGCAGTCATTAATAATTTAGGGTATAATTATTAACAATTATCACGACAGGTATTGACAACACATTTTCTTAGCATATCACAAAAGTGTGATGCATGAGTTGTCAATAGTTGCCGTGATAGTTGTTAATTCTTACATTTTAAGTTGTTAATGATTGCTCTTTCAGTTGTCAATATAAAAATAAAAAAAAATAATTTGATAATTAAATAAATAGAATCTCTTATAATGAGGTCCCATAAGACTTTAGAAAATTGACAATTTTAAGGGATTTTTTTATATTTAATTTTTTGAGGGACTTGCTTGTAATTTCTCTTCTTCCGGTGAGAACCATTTTTTCCCCCCTCTTTTCCCGAATTTCCTTTGGGTTTAAAGTACGTAGAAATTTCAACAAAGCCTGTCCCAGCTTTTATTTTGCGCGTCAGATATCTGAAAAGCCTGTCCCGGCTTTTATTTTGTCTTGGTCATGTCGTCAATCAGATGACTGCACAGTCACATGCTTCCCTGGGCCGTTGTCCCTAGTCCCTACCGATTCTTTTTCTACTTTCTGGAATGGCCCACATACATTATTTTCCCCAATCTAAACGTCAAGAGTAACAAAGAGGATACAATGAAAACAACAATGGCTGATCCCAACTCAAAAACTAGCAAAGTATGTTTAGATTGGCGTCGGGCAAAACTGATTTCTAACCCAACTGATTTTTGTAACTAAAGTTAGAATAAAAATCAATTAGTGTAATGCGATTTACGTTTGGATAGGTGCTTTTAAAAAGTTAGTTGAAAAAGTTAAAAATTGTTTAGATGATTAATAGAAAAGTTAGTTTAGTTGTAAAATGACTGAAAAGAACATGTAGTAGTGTTTGAAATTTTATATTTTTAATGTGATAATAGTTTTAAAAAAAATAAATTATTATGATAAGATATAAATAGTTTATTTGTGAAATTATAAAATAAAAATATTTGTTATGGAGAAAAATTTAAAAACACATTGTAAATAATTAATTAAATATGTGAGAATGGAAGATGGGCTTAACTTAAAAAAAAAAAAAAACATGATTTTAGACTAAGCAGATTTTTAGGTCTGGGCCGTTTGAATATGATCCAGTCTAGAGTGGGCTCGTTTAATCCTGTATGTTATATTTTATCATTTGATGTATGTTTTAACTACTTTGAACTAACGGGAGTTGATCCAAGTGGTAAACGATTTGGTACTGCTTAAGTGAGATCTCGAGTTCAAACTTTAGCGTATACAGAAATCCACATTGGGAGATTCACCCACCACAGCCAGGCGCACGACGCGGGTCGGATCCAGATATAGTCAGAGCAAAGTTCCGGTGAACTGAGTGGGCAATAAAAAAAAACTACTTTGGTAATTATATTTGTTCATTTTTTATTTAGTTAGTATTTGCTTGAAATTGTTTTAATCTTTTGTAAATTATATGATCTATCATGATGCAAAAATGTTAACATATTTATACATGATTTGATTTGTTTTATTTTCGGTTGATTAAACATTAATTTAATACGTTAGTTTGCTAATATATATGATTTAAATTAAAAATTTTAGTTTGCTAATATTTGCTAATACTAAATCTTGATACGTGGAAAGAGTCAGATGTTTTTAGAAAATTAAAAATTTAAGTTTTGTCCTCTTGGAATAAGATTTAGACATTATAATTTTGTTCTTATTTATATTTGGCAAGAAATGGCTTCTAAGATATGTGAGTTTGTAGTATCAATTAATTTTTTTATAAGTTTTCTCTATCATAATTTACAGAAATTGTATACGCTTTCGAGCGTAATGGTATATAAATTATTGAATGCAATTGAAACCTGAATACTGTTGACTTGTTACTTAATTTTGATCATGTTTATGTTTAAAATTAGGAATTTTATTATATTACTTTTATTTCTTCGAGAAAGATAAAAAATGGTGAAATATTATGATTCAACGGGCATAAAACACGCATGCCACTCCTGAGCTCCCGTGTTCTACAGCCAAGCTTCGAAAAACATGATATTTTGGAGATGATGGGCTTTTGAACCGACTCATTTAAACCCTAGCTAGTGAAGGGCCAATCTTGTAAGGCTGGATTAACAGTTTTAGGTTGTTTAGTTATCTGATTTGCAAATTATTTTTTAAAAACAAGAAAATTAAAGAAAATGTGTTTTCAGCTGTGTATTCTGAAAAATGAAAAAAAAACTTAAAATTATTCTGGAAAATAGAAAAATTATAACATATTTTTAATGTTTTGTTACCTTTTAATATGCAAAATTAAAGAAAACATAAATTATATTTTCATCAACAATAATCATGCTAATAAAGTAAATTTTTCCTTCCCTTTTCATTTCGCCATTTCAGATATGTTTCTTTTTCAAAATAATGATTCAAATACATTTTTAAATTTTTTTCCTCAAAACTTGTTCTAAAAAAATTACTCTAAGCCATACGTTTTTCTAAATTCATAATTTTTGCATTCATATTAAGGAGTTTTTAATCAAGAGGGTACATAAAATCCAATAAAAATAATTAAAAGAAGTATTTGGATATAATCAAGGGTTAGGGTACAAATTTTTCACAAAAGTTTTCACTTTGGAACTTTAGATACCTAAAAGTTTTTTTGAGAGCAAATTTGTTTTTAAAGTTTGAAATTGTAGCAATATCACCTACTCTTGTCAAATATTAACATTGAGCATTAAAATAGTGATATTGTCCATTAACACTTTTAATGACAGGAGGCAATATTGCTACGATTTTAAATTTTTAGAGCAAATTTACTTCCACAAAAACTTCCAGATGTCCAGTGTTTTTGAGTAAAAACTTTCAAGGCAAATTTGTATCTTAATCCTATAATCAATAAATTTTTTAAAATACCTGATGTAACTAATTTTTTAATTTTATGCAAATAAATTATATATTTTCTATATTTAAAATAAAAAAGAATGATTAATGATAATTGAGAATCAGTAATAAAATTACTGGCATAGGAGTGAAGTTGTCTATGTAATTTACAGGCTTGTCTACGTTCTTTTTTTCTCCTTTCGTTTACAAGGAAATATTTTATGTAGTAACTTTTGTTAATATAAAGTATCTAATTGAAAAATAAAAAGTAAATAAAAATGATCTCATAAGAGTACAAAAATAATCATCATATTATGATTTTTAAAATAATTGAAATATTAAAACAAATTTCTAGAAACCAAATTGAAAATGGAGTAAAATTATAGGAACTAATTTTCCACAACTTTTATCAATGTAGAAAATTTGATTTGGTGATAATTAAAATAAAAATAAAATCAAAATGATCACAAAAGAAAAAAAAAGATAATGATTATATTAATACCTTGGCCAGAGCAACTAAGTGCCTATTTGGGGAACAACACAATTAAATTAAAAAAATATACATTTTATGAGTCAAAACTCTTGTTATATATCTATCTTATACGGCATAAAATTGCTTGAAAAAAGTAATCCAAACACATGCAAAAATCAAATGTTAGCTTTAAAAAACCTTTAGTTTTGGTTATGTTGACTTGTTGAGTATTCAAAACCGTCTAGTAGAAAGAATTGGTTGAAATAAAAAGGAATGGAAAAAAATGGAATGAAAATTTTTGAATAATAACATGTTTGCTAAGTACTAGAATGAAAAATGAGTTGATGAAAAAATTTATGTTTTGTTAGATGAAAATAGATTGAAAAATTTTGTTATTTTACTATGTTACTCTTAATGAAAGAATAAAATATTATTAAATAAATATGATTTTTAAACTTATATAGAATAATAATATTATTAAAAAATCAATAATTCAGGTAAATAAATTAATAAAAATAAATTATAATTAAAATAAATAATTAAATATTAATATTTAATTAAATAATAAAATCACTTTAGATTTCAAATGATTAAAAAATTAAATAACAAAATCTACATAGGAAAATAAAAATATAAATATTATACAAAATAGATTATACATCTTGATTTTGTTAGGTGAGAATTGTATTTTTTTTTCCAATTTCTTGTTTATATTTTACCAATTAAGTATTTTGTTCTGTTATAGACAAAATTTATATAATATATTTTAGGAAAAATCTCTTAAAAGGACACTTAAATAATTCAAATTATTATTTGGGTTATTAAATTTGTCAAACCCTTAATCAAATTACATGATCTAAAAAGAGGAATTTTAAAATTTTATGAAATGATTCTAATGTTCATTTCATTAGGAAAAAAAATCTAAATTACCATGTTTCATTTTGCAATTACAGATTTTAATTCTAAATTAATAATTTTTTGTCTCCATAACATACTTGCAACAAGTTTTTGAATAAAACTTAATTACAATACAATCTTGAAAACTAATAAGTTTAATTACTGAGTTAAAAAGTTTCAATTCCAAATTAATATTTTTATGTCCACATAACACTTTGGGGTAAGCTTTTGAATAAAACTTGATCATAATACAACTTTAAAAAAATAATATTTTACATTTCACAGTTAAGATGTTTTAATTCTAAATTAACAATTTTATATCATTAAAATACACTTGCAATAAGTTTTTCAATAAAAAGTGATTACGATACAACTTTGAAGATTATCAAGTTCAATTATGCAGTTAACACATTTTAATTCTAAATTAAAAATTTGAAAATAATAGAAAATTTTTGTTTCTCTATATTTCTAATGAAAAGAAAATTAGAGTCATTTCATAAATTTTAAAATCCTTCTTTGGGTTATATGACCTAATTAGGGATTTGGTAAATTTAATAACACAAATAAAAATTTGGGTTATTGAAGTTCCTTTTTAAGGGATTTTCCCTATATTTTAAGGGAATTCCCATTGTGTTATTAGATCGTAAGACGCATATTCATGATTCGAAAATTGCCCTCCCCATTCATGATCGGAAAAACATTGTAAGATGAGGATTCATCAAACCAAACTTTCAAGAGTAGTTAACCAGTATAAAAATTAAAAAAATACTCTCCAGTACACTCTATTTGCCCATATTTTTCACGTATTGAATAGAGCATAAACAAACCCCTATGAACGAAATCAATTTGAAGGTCAATTTTTAGCGGACATATCTTGCTCAATTTAAATACAAATTAGCCAAATGATATATCATTGTAAAGCTTACCAAGCGTAATTTCTAATGCAGTAAGACCAATTCAATTATATATATATATATATATATATATATTTAAAGTCAAGTTCGGTGAAATTTAAGTTTTAATATAACAAGAAAAGGAGAAAGCAGATTTAAATTTTCTCACATAAATTTGAATTTGCTTAAGAAAACTTGAATTTGATTACATGATATTCAAATTTACTCGAACAAATTTGCATTTTATGCAACACAAAATTTGATCATCACATGGGCAAATTAGAATTTTATGCAGCAAATTTGAATTAATTTGAATATAATTCTATCAAATTCAAATTTGCTCCACCAAATTCTTGTTTAACGTTGTCCTTTTACCTCTCTTTTAAGATTGGAAAAGGTAGTAGCTTGCGTGCTGAGATCTGGGCCGTGCTCTGGGGTTTGAAGAGAGTGTGGGAGCTGCGATGGATGAACATTGTTATTGAAACGGATTGCTTGGAAGCGCTGGAGCTTCTGAACTCGGGGTGGTTCTACCACCCCGAAGGTCAACTAGTTGATGAGGTGCAATGGTGGCTAGAACGGGATTGGGGAGCAAGCGTACAGTGGTGTTCAAGAGACATGAACTTACCTGCGGATGCGTTGGCAAAAAACGCCCTAAGTTCGGCTGAGGGGATATATTTTTTCTATCATCCTCCTGAGTTTATTGCTGGTCTTATTAGTTCCGATGTAAGCAGCTAGCCTTAGGTACTCGTACTGATCCCCCCGGGGGAAGAAATCACTTTTGACTAAAATTTATTCAAAATTTTACTCGAACACAAAAGACTTTTAACATTAAAACTTGTAGTAAAACTTCAATATATCGGAGTTGGTTATTAAAACAAATGAAAAAGAAAAAAAGTATCTGGATAAAGAACAAGACTTCCCTTGTCTTCATAATTTGGATTCAGGCAAATCAAATATCCAACATTAAGAAAACGTTTATGAATCAGTTAAACGGGTTTTAAGAAACAAATCTAAAGACAATAATTTTTATGAAAACTTTTCAAAGTTTATCTTAACTTAATTAATTTACCTTCAAAATAAATTCTTTTCTAAATTTGATATCATCAAAATATTAGGTCTGTCATTCTAACACAAATCAAATACGAATATGCAAATTTTGCAATATTACTTTTTTGGTTTCGAAATAGATGAAGAATTTAAAAAAATCTACTATCGATATTTGAATTGACAATCAGGTCTTTAACCCTATGTTTGGTATGAGGAAATTAAAAAGAAGGAGAAAGAAGAGAAAATTTTAATAAGTTTAATTTTAAAAAAATTATTAAAGAAGTGGGGTTGCAAAATTTTGATAGAAAGAAGACGTAAAATAAAAGAGTAGGAAAAATTAACTAAAAGCTTTTAATCTCACTTCTTCAATTTTTTAAAATTGAGCTTGTTAAAATTAGTTCTCCCCCCTCTTTTCCCCTGTTCTCATCATACCAAACAGAGCCTAAAATTAACTACACATTTTTAGGGTCTATTCAGCACAATAAAAATGTAAAGGGGAAAAAAAGGGAAAAATCTATTATTTTTCATCACACCCAATATGTTCGGACGTCAACCTTTACGGGAATTCAATTTCATGCGGGACATAATTTTCTCTTATACACGGCACTGCCGCTTTCCACTATTTTTGACGAAAACCAATTTTTAGTTGCGATGAGAAAATCTAAAAAATAAATCTACCCCTGAAAATACAAGTAAAAACTCTTCGCCCGACCAATCTCGAAGCTAGAAGACCTGAGTGTTCAGTTCAATTAACCAAAAAAATAGTTAACTTCGCATTAAAACACGGGCTAACACTGAACAAAATGTTTATTACAAATAAAACATGCATTAAAACAATTCTCGCAATTGTCCTGGAGATTATTTAGGGATAAAATAGATAAATATAAGAGACAAAATAAATTATGATTTTATATTTAGGACTAAATCGAATCTCTAATTAATTCTTATATTAAGAACCAGACACAGCATCATAATGGGAAGCAACCCATAATTTCACGCTATTAAAAGCTGAAACCCTAAAGCTGTGTAAGTATTAAGCAACTAAACAGGCTGTCACCATTTTCAAATCAGCGCACAAGCGAAGCATCCCTTGGCTTTGAAACCTTTTTCACGAATTCTTGAAACTTAATGAACACTTGGATTTTTTTTTTCTATTTATGCTAAAGAAATTCGAATTTTCTCCTATTAAATTTGAATTTGCTAACTAGTTTCAAATTTGACTTGCCTTACACAAAACAACTAAAAACTCAACTTCCGGTAGACAAAATGTATTTTGAAATGTATTAACAAAATATTCAGAAAAGGTTGAAAATATTTCTCTCATCAGATATCAGATTAAAGCTCCATATTTTTTTACCATAAAAAAGTTATGAGATGAGTGTTATTTAAAAGATTGTTGAGTTTATTTTGATATGAAACAGTTTTCACTACACAGTTTTCTTTCTTTTCTTTTTTTTGGGCCAACAATAAGAACGCAATTTGTGAGATATTGTAAGACCATTTATCAAATATTCCTAACCTTTGCTTAGTATTTGGATCATAATTTTCAAAATACAAAGATTATTTTAATGTCTTCTTGCATTAGAAAGCAGACTCATATAGCTTTCCAATAATATATCATTCGGTCAATTTGAATTTAAATTAAGAAATGAATGTTCATTGCAAATTGATCATTAAATTAATTTTGTTTATGTCCATTAGAGTTTGTAAGTTGATCTGTTCGATTGCAGGGTTAAAGAGGGATACGGAAATTTTCTAGACACATTTGAATTTCGTAAATCTTGTCATCTTGGATTTCAAAGCCAAATTTGGTTAACCTTGCAGAATGGCGTCTCTGAAATTTAAATTTCTTTATAAATCCATGGTCATTTGAATAAGGTTTTTTTTCATTATTTTATTGTTATTTTCAACTTACCAAACACAGGTTTTTTTATCAAACCACATAACATGCCAAACATGTGCGCAAGCAAAATTTTTCCTTTCCCTTCCCTCCTTTAATTCTTCTCACCAAAAGGCACGAAGCCAAAACCCAAAAAGGCATGAAGCCCTTTAAAAAAGCCGAAAACTCTTTCAAGAAAATGAAAAGGAAAGATTCAACACAAGCTAGACAGATTTTTCAAACATACAAGTCAAAACCCCATCAATAGACACTTCTACCAAAAGAAAAAAATGACTAAAAATTGATAAACGGAGTTCATGGCACAATAATTGGTACTACTCATAATGACACCTCAGTAGCCACCAGCACAATGATCATTGCACACATCCAACAACATTTAACTTACAAACTTGTATAATTTGGTTCGGTACAAACTTGTATAATTACTTTACAACTACAATGCAATATCATCAGATTGAGTCTGTCTCTTCATCTTCACAGAATCTTGGGCTTGCTTCTGGCAGGAAGCAACTGCATTGCACAAAACAAAATTGAGCAAATAAATAAAATAAGCATTGCAAAGCCCCTCGGATGGTGTAAAAGGAAGATAATTCTTTAGAAATTGAGTTCAATTTGCTAAGTGAATCACCATTGATGACGTTGAAAACCCATAAATATGATCTTACCATCACCAAAATTGAATGTAAACTATTTGGTAGGAGGGGAGGAAAGGAAAAATTTTAATGAGTTTGATTTCAATAACTAAAAAAGTGGGGTTAAAACTTATAATAATTTTTCTCACTCTTTTATCTTAAAATTTTTTAACCCTACTTCTCAAATTTTTTAAATTGAGTTCAATAAGACCCCCCCCCACCCCAAAAAAAAACCACATTTCTCTTGTACCAATCATAGGATAAAGCTTTGGCAACAAGACATTAATGGATTTCTAAAACTTTTCGAGTCAAAGAATGATAATTAATTTCTAAAGACTGTAACTGATGGAACATGCATCTTCCAGGGATTCAAATGCTAGCTAACTCCGTGCGCTCCCTAAACATTGTTATTCAATTCCATTTGTCTCTATAGAAAAATTACCAAGAGCATGCCTTGTTTGTTAGTGCAAGTGGATATAAAAGAAGTTGGAAAATGAAACAGACACACTAACTCTCAAAAAAATCAGGGTGCTCGGAATAAGAGACGCTGAAGGTTAATCATAGGGATAATAGCAGGCACCTGATAGCAAGATATTAGGGAAGTGACGAATCCAAAGGCACCGGTCACACGGGGAGTAACTTTCTTGGGTGCCAATTGAAGCAGCCCAACTGCTACAACTATATCCATTGCTGCCTTGATAAGCGCAAGAGTCCTCTCATTCGACATTTTTAGTTTCGCACGGTACTGCTCATTCTGCACTCACGGGGAATGGGGTTAAATAAAATGTAGTTTTAGAACAGAGGAAAGCACCAATACCGTCCAAACAAGATTTTTTTTTTTGGGGGGTGGGGGGCTATGAAGAACCCATACATCATATTTATTACTGTTCTTGAGTTCCTTCTCTAACTTCTTCATTGATGCAGAGAGTCTCCCAAGCTCCCCAAGCTGATAGAAGTTAGAAAACACCATAAAGATGTTAATAGAGGAGAGAGAAAGGAGCCTTTGCTGGTATGTACACGGTAAAAGTATAGGGACTAGAAAGGGAAGCCACAAACCTCAACCAAGGTGCTACACACTGAGGAACCCATCCAACAAAAAAGCGATATTCGGCCGATTAGCTCAGTATGTTCTTTGCTCTGTAGTTGAACCAAAAAAGTTTACATGTATAACTTGATTACTCGGTGAAAGTTTCCCATGAATAATTCAAGGAATAAAAAGGAAACACTTTGATTCCTACCTGGTAGATGCCTGATCTGCCAAGCCACACAAATTGATCGAGAAACAAGAAAGTTGACAGCAATGCATTTTTGGACTGAAAATAGCATTAAACAGTATATCAAGGTAAGAATGAGGAACGAAATAAGAGGGTGACGAAAAGTTGGAATAACTTTGATGAAGATTGTACCTTTCCCAACAAAATTAAGGGAAGAGGAGTTCCGCGTGGAGCCGGACCTATCAGAGCATGCAGATCGTTGACAAACTGCATATCAAAATATCAATTAGTTTACAACTTCTTTTCTATGTTAGGAATTCTTCTTTGAGTATAAGAAGAAACAAATAGGTTGCAAAATAAATGTTTCAAAACTGTCTGTTACAATTTACTTTCCAATTCTGTCAATGTAGAAACAAAGAATAATATTCACATTAGTAGAAATATTACAGTTTCTCCATTTACATAAATAAAGACTTGGCCCAAAGAAAAAAGGAATTAAGAGAATGCAGACAAGTAAAAAGATTTAATCCATTTGTATAATACAAGGAGTAGATTATCCAAAGGAAAACAAAAACAATGAATAAATGAATAGCATAATTGTTCAAGATTAAAATGGATAATCCAACCTTGAATAGACGAAAAACTTTGCGAGCCAAAGTGGTTGATCTGTCGACATTCTGGGCAGTACCAGGTTGCCCATCACTCAGAAATTTGGAACCATACTGTATTGCCCTGCATATTTTGTCCCTGGCTTCAGCCTTGTTCAAATATAAAACCAGAAGACCAAGTTCCGCTCTGGTTGCATCCAATGTACTCATCTTTTATACTTGTTAAAGCTGCAAAACAAAAGGCACAATTCTACTGTTAAATGAGGCCATGAGTTTTAGCTCAATAGAATTCTGATTCAATTGATAATATGCAAAAAGAATCATTTAAATAAAGGAAAAGATAACTTGTTCATCTATTGAACTCATATACAACAGTGTGCAATTTCACACACATTGGAAAGAATAAGCACAAAGGTATTCTCACACATTATGGAAATGAGCAATACAATTTAGCAGAAGACAAAACCTCAGCTCGTGCCACACAAGCATGCAAATCATTTACACTGGCAAGTAAATGATAATCATGGTACGAAGTGTGATTCAATTAAGTGGATATGTTTGAACAAAAAAATTAAGTGGGTATGCCTTTGTGTGCTTGACAATTTAGCCTTGCTGTAGCAATAAATTGTTGCCCATTAGTAACATTCGATTTTAAAGAAAAATGAAAAGGAACCAAAGGCAATGCAGTAAATTGTTTAATAATCACTTTTTCAGCAGGTTTATTTTAATTTCTCCACTCAAATATAAAGACTCGTAGCATAGCATGAAGAAAGGTTGAATCCAAATAATCAACCGCCTAGAATTGAAATTTACTCCAACAGAAAAGAACCAGTAAAAATGTCCACCTTGAGATCGAAATTTTGAAACTAATGACTAAAAGCTAAGGCATCAGCATCTATGTTTGTTTGACAAGTATTGAATAAGAACAGAAGTAGTCTAATAGGCCCTTCGTTGAAGTTTTGAACAACTTTCAAATTCTCCTCTAAAAGCTTATAATTTTTCTGCTGGGGCATCAGGACATTAATCAGGATTAAATTTCTTACAAAGAAGAAAGAAATAAATGCTTGAGGAGAAGCCAAAATATGAACAGACCCAAGATACGTTTAGCATGTGACTCAAGCTGCAATGAATATTAAGTGTATTTTTATAGCAAAAACAACTGTTTGGATATGATTGAAATTGCAAAGAAATAAATTTTATATCGTCAAAACTCGAAACGATAAGCCGTATTCAATAACACATATTTTTTACCTGAATTCAATAACACATATTGAAAGAAAACATGTGAATCACAAGCTTAAAATCCCCAATTTCCCCAGTCCTTCCTTCAAAGTTCGGAGCTACCGTGCATCACAAAATAAACAATTTATAGAACAGAATATCTTTTTTTTTTTTTGAGCTGGATATAGAAAAGAATATCAAAAATATGGCAAATAACCAAAATGATAAATTTCAGCAGTTCCTTTATGAATTCTCAATCCTGAGCCATACCAAGACGAGCACCCCCAATCAGACCCAAAATCCAAAACTTCAAATCCAACAATCAAAAGTTACTCTATTTGCACCACAAACAAAAATTTCAACCATCTAGAAACCATAGGTGCAAGTGAGTTCCCTGATTACTCAACGGAGGCGAACAGCGAACAAACAGGACACGCAGAGAGAACAGGAGAAAGAGAGTGGATGTACCAAAGGAAGCGGCAGATAAATTCGCTTTGAATAATCAAAATCACAAAGTTGGCAGAACCAGAACGCCTCTGTGTTGCTTGTAGCATTGCGATGATAGGCTTTTGAAAAGGGCGTGGTTGGTCCTCTTCGTTTCCCGGCAAACAAACAAAACATTTTTAGCACACGAAAATTAATCCGCTTAGACCCCTATTTGGCTGCATCAAGATTTTCCGTGGGAAATTGCGACCCACCCCCACGACACCGTTCAAGTCTCTAGATTTTCATTTTTAAAACTGAATAGATCAGAATTCTTTATTAAATAAAAAACAAGGAAAATTGGGGATGAATTGTGAGAAATTAATTGGTAAATTTGATCTAATTATAAAAACTAGTTGACTAATTTAAAAAATTAAAAAAATAAGTTAAATTAGTTATTTTTAATAAATATGTGTTGTCTTTCCTAAAATATCCTTACTAATCAAGTGTATAAGTTACAACTACTAGTATTAGGAGGACTACCTTAAAAAAATGTATAAATAAGAGAGACAAAATGGATTGAAATTTTATATTTAAGACCAAAGTAAAAATCAAACAAAGTCTTATATTAAAGATCGGAGGTAGTATCTAATAACTTTATGCAACTTAACTTTTATTAAGAAATTTTCTCAAAATAAAAAAAGAAATTGAGAAATTCCAAATCAAGATTTGACCAATGTCTTCTGAAGGAGACCGAATATTAAATCACTTAAAGTATTTCCCTGGTCCAAAAAAAAAAATCACTTAAAGTACTATTAGCTCTGTTGGCGGACAAGAAACAGTATCATTGGTCACGGTTCAATAATTGGATTCAAATTAAACTGTGGTTCAAAAGACAGTCATTAAAATTATTATATTTCTAAATATATATAAATTATTATCGGTAGGATGACATTAAAGTTCCATGGGAATGCCCTAATGCCACTAAGTCTCACCAAATGAGGAAATGCCGATAAGACTTTGAGAGACTTAAATAAAACTAAAATTTTGAACGTAAAATACTCTTCCCTATTTTTTAAAAATAAAAAAAATAAAAATCTTCCCTACAGTCACTGGTTCTGAAAAGGTGTCTATTAAGCCAGTTCTATTTAGTTAGAAGAAACAAGCAAGTCTTCATAGGAACGATAAAGAAGTGAGGATCTGCAGAAGGCAAAAGAGATGCATGATTAGGGTACATAATTCAGAGGAGAAGGAAGAAGAAGCAGCAGGGGTGGAGAGCAGTTGAAATCATAAAATCCGTAAATTGTAAGTGCGTTTGATTTCTGTTTTTTGAAAATTGTTTTCATTTGAAAAAAAAAAATTTGTTTGCTTGAGTGGGTATGTCGTATCTAAATGTTTTTTTAAAAACAATTCCTATTTTTGTTATTAAAATCAAGAAAATGGAAACATCTTAGAGCTGCTCCTATTTTTGGTATGTCGTATCTAACGGCGAGTTTGGGATGGCATAAGTAATTAAGTAATAAGGGACTTTTGTTCCAAAAGCTCAGTCAAAGATTAAAAATTTGTTTGAGATAGCATCCAAAACACTTATAAATACGTTTTATATAAGTTAAGATAAAAAATTTTTCTCATATACTTATCTCGTGTTTTATAAATTATGATTAAAAAACTTTTTATAAGTTTTTATAAACGAATCACAAGCCAAATTTTTCTGCTTCCGAGAAATGCACAGTGCGGTAAGCTATTTTTACCAACATTTAATGCACCATGAAAATTAACTTGCCAAAGCTGCCTTATGTTGTCTTGCTTTTTTTCTCTGCTAGCTCAGCAATTTTCGTATTTTACTTTGCCTGCTAGCCACTCTTTTATTTGTTCAATAATAAATTATTGATGATGTTAGTCTTGCATAATTTTTACGCAAAAAAAAAAAAAAGTTGATAAGGGAGCCAGTAGGACTTAGGAGGCAGTAATTGTGGCTGCTAGAAGATTTTCCCATTTTCTTTTTTCCCCCACGTTTCTCTTAAAATTTTCATATTTTGTAAATATAATATATATAATAGTGAAAAATAGATATATCCTGGGAAAAAATATGTATTATTTATTTAACATAATATCTATACTCTAACCCAAAAAAGAAATATATATTATTTAATAAAATTCATATCGTTTTCAATTATTTTACAACTAAATTTGTTTTTTCAATAATAATTCAAACAATTTCTACTTTTACAGACTGATTTTTTTTAAAAAAAAACAAAAGCTCATCCAAACATAAATTACAATATACAATTCAAGATTTTTCTTAGTCTATGTGAAATATAAAAATCTCTTATAAATAAGACTAGAGGAGTAATTAGGAAAGAAACTGATCCAAACACATGACCAGGCTCAAATCTTCTAGCATTGTGCGATTTTGAATGCACATCTTCTGTTCACAATGCCAACCCAAATACGAGCTTAACCTAACCTATGAAGTTGATCTCATTCTTACCTTAATACTCCTCCGGTCCTAATTATAAGACCCAATTGACTTATTTGATGAGATTAAGGAAGTAAGTTAAGTTGGTTTATTATAATAAATAAGTGTTGTCATTCCTAAAATATCTTTGTTAATTAAATACATTGACTAAAACTATCATTATTAGAAGGATTATCTTGAAAAAAAATGCATAAATATAAGAGACAAAATGGATTGGGGTCTTATAATTAGGACCAAATAAAAAGTCAATGGGGTCTTATAATAAGGATCGGAGGAGTATACTGTTTAATGCTTTTTTTTTGTCCAGTCCAAAAATGAATTATTGTCAACTTTCACTACAAAAAAAAAACTTATTACCAATGGAATTAGCGACGAGAAATTATTCCATCGCTAATTTCTGACAAATTACAAATGAAAATATTGTCACTAAATTTAGTGACGGATTAGCGACAAGATTTCATTCGATCACTAAATATTGCTAATTCATCAAAAAATCTGTCAGTAAATATTTAGTGAATAAAATTTTTCTATAAGGAATTTTCATCGCTAATTCTAATTATAAAATTTTTAGCAACAAAAAAATTTTATCACTAATTTTCGTCACTAATTCTATTACTAAATTATTTGTCTTCCATTGCTAAATCTATTATGTTATAATTTTGTCGTTAATCCGTTTCTAAATTTAAATTTCATTATTTTGAATTATAATCTTACAACAATTTATATAATAACATAGTTAAAAATATAAGTGTTTAAATATATTTTCAATTATAAAATAAATTAATATATTTGTGGAGTTGGTGTTAATGAATACATCATCATTATTCATCTGACCATTAGATACATAATGTGAATAGGAAGACAATTTCTTAAAAAAACTTGTTTATATTTCATTAAAATCAATTCCTCTTGATTATTAATAATAATTAAACAAACATGATAAGAATATTAATAACTTTTTTATACAAATTGATATAAGAAATATTTCAGAAATAATTATATTATATATACAATATATTTAAAGATGTAATATATGATATAAACTCAATCAAAAAATGAATTTAAATGAACACTTCAATTTAAATGTAATATAAAACCTATGTTGATAAAGGAGTTTTTGTTGATCTCACGACTCACGGCCAGTATGATATGTTTCCTACACAGTTCCTCCTTTTAATGTTTTTGGTACCATTCTCCTCTGTTCATTTTTTGTTTATGCCTATTTGTTTTTCTTTTCCGTTCATACTTTTTGTGTCATGTGACAATGTACGAACATTCAAAGACATATGTCCAATGTTAAAAACCCTTGAACAAAAAGAAAATATTGTAGAACATGCTGTGTGTGAAAATGAAATCGACGCTTTCGATTCCTGAGTTTGGGTCATGAGGAACCTTTATTTCTGGGTGACAATATTGGTGCCATTGCGTGGGGGGGGGGGGGCCCAACAAGAAGAAAGCAACACTAGGAACACGTTAAATGGAGGCTGGACAGCAAAGATATGGGCTGAAATGAATTGGGTCCTACTACCCGGCCCATGCTCCAATCGGGTCGAGCCCATCAACTGGAGGTTGAAAATGGACTTCCATAGTGATAGTTTGAGCAAAACAACGACTTGTTCAGAACAGTTTATAAATAGTTTTTTAATCATAATTTTTAAATTATAAGGTAAATATATGAAAAATTTTATCTCAACTTACATAAAACATATTCATACGTGGGTTATGAACTTATTCAAAGCAATTTCTAGGTTACTAGGTTTGGATAGGGTTAAAATATTCTAAAAATGTAATTATTAAATAATAATAATAATGCCTACAATTTAGAAGTTTTAACATCCAATCACAGCCTAATCTATGACAACTAATATACACATTGCTATTACATAAGGCTCCAAGCTTTCTTTTAGGTAAACTTTCAAGATTCCTAGGGGTGAGCATGCTTTGTTATTCATTATTTTGAAAAACATATCTCAAAATTTAAAGAGGAGGGTAAAAGAATATTTCGTTTTATTAGCTTGTTTGCCATTAATGAAAATACAATGTATTGCGCCTCTTCTTTAATTTTGCCAAACAAAAAGTAACAAAACATAAAAAATGGTGGTCTGTTTTGTTATTTTTCAGAAAAGTTTAATTTTTATTTTTCACAATACATAATTAAATCTATATATTTTTAAACAACTCTTTTTTAGGGGGGAAAAGTGTTTTGAAGTTGGAAAACTCATCACGATTTTGCCTAACCAGTGGAGCTTTGTCGTTTTATATGAAGTAGCGGTTGGGGAGCTACCAGTTACCACAGGCATTTGGGTTGGGAAAGTAACTTTTATCATGTGAATCTATTGGAGTAATTCAATTATTTATTGGCCAAAAAATCGGGGTGCAAGTAATATATATTATCCACGGAGTGATCCATTATTTCCAGAATGAATTACAGTGAAGTCACAAAGAAGAAATATAATTATTAGAAAGTCTTAATGCCAATTAAGAAATTGTCATTTGCTACACTAAAATTTATCATTGTAGGCTACTCTATTGTTACCGGAGCTTTTTAGTAATTATGTTCTTTATTTATGACTTTATTACAATTTTTTCTTATTTCTCTTTGTGCCCGATAACACTGAAGAATCTTTGGGGTTAAATTTTTTTCATAAAAAGAAAATTTAGATGAGTTGAGTCCTAAGATCTAATAGAATTAAGACATGTCTTTAGATTCAAAGAATATAATTATAGAGGTACTTATATATTGCCCATCACTAAAACCCTCATATCGGCAGTAAGATTTAAACTCACAATCTTATGAGTTATGAATTTCTCAAAATTAAAAAAAAAAAAAAAAAAAAAAAGAGAGACACTGGGAGTCAAAATGTTTTTGTACAAAACAACTTTATCTTCGTGGAAAATCCTGCTTCAAACAGTGTCTGTGAACCAACAAACCGTAAACAGTAGTTCTTTTGGGGATAGGAACTGACTACAACTTCAAGACAAAACAAGAAAGACAAACGCCTATACTACTTCATCAACGGCCAACTCTTGGTTAAAAGGTGGTGTTGATTAAGGATATAAAAATTCTCTACTAAACTATGAGATATTTTGGCCAATCGATTGGCCTGAGTGTTATTTTCTCTGGGGATGTGGCTGAAACCACTTCCCAATCCCTGAAAAATAAGAGACCTAGCCTCCTCTATAATATCTCTAAAGGGGTGGCTAGGACCACATTCTCTAGAGATAAAATTAATTACATCAAAGCTATCCGAAAAGACATGCCGTTTTTTAACTCCTCTGGTCTAGCTTATATTCAAACCATGAATGACTCCATTTAACTCTGCTATAGCTGAGGGAATCGAAATGAGTTTACCCCTGAAACCACAGATATATCAAAGCTATCTTGCAGCTCACATTGCAAATAGAGATGGGTTTGAAATCCTTAATAACTTCTGAATTTTCAACCTTAGAAAGCAGAACTAGATTTGTCCCATTTACCTCAGCAATCTTTGAAGGGTTTGCAAAAGTTCCTTGTACAAGTTCACAAACGGAGTACCCAATCAAATCCCAATACTCATGGAAGAAAAACGCTTAAAGACCATCAGGCCATGGAGCTTTAAAATCACCGAGGTCAAAAGCTGCTTCTTTAATCTCTTCATAAGTCACCTTAGTTGATAACAAAAGCGAATCCTTAGTTCAGAGGGCAGGAAACCGACAATGAGTCCTAAATAGGTTAGTCCTATGGCATTCACTGGTAAAGAGCTGCTGATGGTAGCCCAAGGCCAATCTCTTAAGCTCCTGTTTTCCAAAGATCTACTCACCAGCTGCATTCTTCAAACCTTTAATCCTGTTCTTTCTTTTTGTAATCACTGTAATGGCATGGAAATATTTACTATTGTTATCTCCCTATTTTAGCCAATTGCACTAGGACTTTTGGAACCAAAATAATTTCTCCTGAGCTAACACTTTATTATACTCTTTCCAAAGTGCCTTCTCTGTTTGCTGAAAATACTAGTTATCTTTCCTTCCTCGTGCTCTCTGAATACATTCTATTCATTTCAACAAATTTCTTTTCTGTCACAATATTACCTATTTTGTTCTTATTCCAAGTCCTAGCTTCTGTAGTGAACGTGTCAATTTGATTTTTCCAAGAGCTTGTGTGCTAGCACTTTTCAACCACCTCCTGAAAGCCCTCCTCCAAGGTCCAAGCTGCTTCACAATGAAAAGGAGGCTGAAACCATCTTGAGTAGTTTGCTAGTACAGCTCTCACATATAAAGGGTGATGATCTGATCCATACTTGCCCAACCAGTGCACTTGTGTAAGAGGATAAGGGACATTCCACTCATTATTAGAAAAAACCCAGCCAATCTGTTCCATTAGAATGTTTTGTTCCCAAGTAAATAGATGTTTCCATATATTCTATCAATTCCAGCATGGTTTTCATGGATTTTTGTGTCTAATTCTGGAATTATTGTAAGAAAATGCTGATAATTATTTAGAGGAAGTGTTTCGCCATTGTGTATGGTTTTAGGTCCAGAAAGTAAACAAAGAAGCACTCAGCGACTAATTGCAAGTGAGCATAGTATAAGGGCTAGATTGCAAAGACTGAGAGTTTCGGCTTAATTACCCAAAGCTGTGCGTTTTGAGTGCTCTGAAATTCAAACAGAGCAATAGGTGCAAACAGAAGCAGGGAATAGAGAGAAGCATTTGGATCTTGGAGCCCCATTTGATTTGGATGCGGATCTTGCATCTTCTGGTAGTTAGAGGCGCTAATCACAAGGTTTAGGAGCTGAAAATAAAGATTAGACTCTTATTTGATTTTCTTCCAGAATCATCTTGCTCTAGGTTTCTGCATTTCTGCCATGAAGAGTTCAAAATCTAGCTGAGTTCTTCCATCTTCCATGTACAGCTAAACCTGTAAAGTGTGCTAGGAGCTATGGTGGAGCCAGAGCTATGAATTTTTGGGGACTTTAGGAGCTCAAATTCAATTTTGATTCAATTTAGATTTGTCTTGTCAATCTAATTGTATTTGGAATTCAAATTCTCCTTTCTTTTCTCACTTAGCCGAATCTGTGATGTGAAGGTATATTCAGAGGTAAACTTCTTGATTCAAGCTAGTTTTATGTGATTCTTGAGCTATGTTCAGTTTGAGACTCATATATTGTGATTAATTCAAGAGAGTCATTGGTTAATGTTCTTTTTGAAGTGGCCGGATTCTTTGCTTAATCTCTCATACCTTCTATATAAGTAAATCATTAATTTGCTTTAAGCTCTTGAACTTAATTCCAGAAAGAAGGCAATGAAGGCAAAATCATAGATCCTAGGAGCTTGACCATCTCATTGATTTCATCCTTTCAGTCACTCTCTGTTTTAGCTTTCCAATTCTCTGTTTTCTACTACATTCTCATTTTGAAGTTAGAACAATCTATAAAAATGATTTCCAATCCACATTCTCTCTTATATACCTAATTCCTATCTTAATTTGTGATTTAATTACTAAACTTCACCAAGAGACATAAAAGCTCTTTGAGACCAACCTCAAGTTGATCCACTTTCCATATTATATTAAATTTGATTCTTAAACGGCATAAGATCATAAATCTTTCACTTACATATTCAGCTTACATGAGTGTGGGTGGTTGTATACGATCCCGGAACCAAGTCATTGATTGAAAATTAGGCTTAGATCCTCCTCTTTTATCAGTAACATCTAAGTAAGAGTTGAAATCTCCAACCACTTCAACACCATTACTAATTTCAATCAGCTTTTCCCAAAGGAACCTTCAAAGATTAATGCATGGCTCAGTTTGAACACATGACAACCAAAAATTTTGAGAACTCCAAGATAGAGACCTTAGCATGCAAAACTTGAGGGTTTGAGGTCACATAATGAAAGGAGATATTTTCTTTATTCCAAAGCAAACGTATTCCTCCGGCATAACCAGTGGTTGCAAGATGTAACCACATACTGAAACCCAATCTGCACATGGTTCAATTAGCTTTCTCACCACTCACTCATGTTTCTAGCAGAATGAGGAGGTTAACTTCTCCTCCATAAGTCACATCTTTAATTCTTCCAGGAAAAGACTTAGATGTAGCACCCTGGCAATTCCAACAAATGATATTCATAATTAGTAATTCAAGAAAAAGTGGATCCACTAAACGTAGTTCAAAGCTCCTGCAACTCGACGAGCCCATTGACTGCATGCATCTTCTCATCAATGTCCTTATCTTCTTCTCAGATTTCATCAAGTGTTTCAAACCACATATCATTAACCCCAGCAGATTCACTTTCTTGGTACCCACTGTCTTGAAGATGTGTCAGGTCAAGTGGCTTAGGTGATGGAATGATTTGCTCTGCGACCTCTAGAGTTTGACGTGGCTTTCCTTCTACTTCATTAATCATTTGGGCTTTAGATAAAATAATCTGCGTATAGATTTGTTTTTTGGTCTCCATGCCATCATGTAAAGTTCGGTCTAAATTTTGTAGGCCCAAATTGGTCAAGGAGCCTAGGATCAGGTTGTGCCCACAACTCACTTGTTTCCTTTTGCACATGGGACACAATGTTGGGCCCATTTGATGAGCTTCTTTTCTTTTTGCCACCCAGCTTCTTCTTCTCACATATTTCTGGGCTTTTTTGGGGCTTGGATCCACTTCTCCTTGTCTAGGATTTTCTTAATTGTTATCTTCTTCTAAGTCTCTCACTTCCTCTTTCCATGTTATTTGCAAGTCATTGTCATCATCTTTATCCTCTGTACTGGCCACCTTCTTTTTGTCTCCCTCATTCTCAACCTCTATCACGTTATTAACAGAATTTTCTATGAAGGCTAATGTTTTTAATATTAGCTCCCTATAAAGATTGCATTTGCACAACACATGTTTTTTCATTTATTAGGCTATTTGAGAGTTGTAAATATAATTATATGACTTATTATTAGAGTTTTTAATAACATTATGAGAGTTGTTAATATCGTCATATGACTTGTTGATCGCATTACTCAAGTTATAAAAATACCACCTTTTGAATTTCCTCAAAAACCAGTTATTAATTATTATACTAAACTTGCTAATGGCATTAAGGAACTTGTTAACCAGTTATTAATTATTATACTAAACTTGCTAATGGCATTAAGCATCAGCAACAATGTTAGGGACAGTAAATGCAGCTGCAATATTAGAGAATCAGTCAAACTTCCAAATAAATAGAGACAATTCACAATAACTGTGCCATGTATGCTTAAAACATTAATAAAGCATACAATTATAAATACGTATCACTAAGTTCTCCCTGCGGGCAAAGAAATTAGCATAGCATGTATTTATCTTATATTGATGGAACTAGAATGCATTTATATTTCCTAATACCTGTGGGCTACTTAGAAAATACAAGGCAATTCTATCTCACCCTAATTAAATATACATTGATAATTATCTACATGTGGGCAAAGATGAATTATAAATGCATATTTAATTACAATTGATATTTTATAAGTCCATAATGTGATTTATATTGCATGCAATAGATAAAGGATGCTGTGGTTACTCCTTAAACAAGCATGCTAATCACAAATATCATACAAGTGCATTTAAGTCCAGTACATGCACATCTCAATGGAGAATTTAAGCAATTAATTTAATTAACAAGTAAATAACTGAACTAAATTCTCCCACTATTTTATGCATCCAAATAATTGTTTAAACATTAACCTCAGCATATTTCATCTCAAAATAAACATTGCAAAATTCAACTAAATAACCAAATTGCCCAAAATTTAGTATCCAAACATTTAGGCAAATAAACAATTTTACAACAAACAATTTTGCAAATTTACACAAGATGTGAAATAGCTAAGATTAACTTTTATTTTATTTAAACAATTCAAATATTTGCATAAAATAAATTACATGTGAAAACTATTTTCAAATAAATAAATAACTTGCAATTAATTATTTAACATGAACTTATTCTGGAAAATAAAAATAAATGGGCCAAACAGAGTTTAATCAAAATAGGCCCAAAAGGAACATTCTAAAATAACAAAATAGTTGTTCTGGCCCAAAACAGAAGCCAAGTAACCAAACAGTGACCAAAAACTGATTTTTGTGCAAAAACAGCAAGTCCAAGACGCACAGTGCAGCCCGGGTAGCAAACAGAGAGGGAAAAAAATTAATTATGTAAAAAAAGCCCAAAATCGAGGCCCAAAAGGTTCTGCAGCATCACTATGCAAAATGCCCTTTTTTTATTAAAAAAACGAAACAGTAGGCCCAAACAGAAAGAGGCCCAAATCGAGAGAAAAAATAAAAAATACAGAACCCAAACTTCTCGGCCCAATTTGAAATCCAAAAAAAAAATATCGAAGCCCAAAAGTTTCGGCCCAAACATAAATCAAGCAAAACAATTTTTTTTTGGATGAAACGGCAAGCCTGTATGGATGAAACGACGTCGTTTTGGCACAGGCCAAAACACACTGTTTCAGCCTTCTTCCCAGCGAGGCGGGTTGACCTACCCGACTCGCCTCAGGCCGCGACCCAGTTCGGCGATCTTCACAGCCGCCGGAAACTGCCATTTTTTCCGGCGGCTCTAGTCCGTTTTCGCCAGAAAAGGTGCCGTTTTTCAGCGTTTTTGGCCACGTTTTTGACATTATAGTGTCCAGGAACATGAAATCAGCCTATTCGACCATATCTCAAATGAAAAGGGAGATTAATACTGATCGAAATTCAAGATTTTGCAGAGGGAAATCGCGCAATCATTCGAGCCTCCAAACAGCAGTGGAGTCGGTGACGGTGATCATCGGAGGAACACACATTCACTCTCTCACGTCCGAGTTACCCGATTAGATAAATATTCTTTTCAAATCAAAAAACAAAATCTAATACCGTATGAAGATAAAAGATGGTTCAAACAAGTATCTCTGATCTTGCTCATGGAACTGATAAAAATTCAACAGTATGTTCTTTTATTCCATATAGAGCTTAGATCATCCCAAATAAGAAAATAAAGAGGCAGAGAATAATTAAACCAGGCTCTGATGCTACGTGTAAGACAGATTCACAATACAAATAAATAAAACAATAAAGAGATGTGAATCTTCTCATAAAATAATACAGCGGAAGAATCTTTGTGTACCTCTTGCCATTTGTCTTATCTTGAATTATCTCGGGATTTGAGATAAGAGAATAGAGCTGCAAAAGAGAACAACAGTTAGAAGAAAAGAGTTGTTCAGGTCTCTTCTGACTGGAATAGGGCACAGTGATGGCAACTGGATTAGTCGTCACCAGTCAAGCTACCTCAAGGGAGCAGATAGGTATCTCACTCGCTCTCAGAATATTCAGCCGTCAACTCAATTGTTGTGTGTCTCACCATCAGAGAGTTATCAACACATATATGAACTAAAAAGCTTAACCCTACTGGGCTTGGGCCTTGTTTGACTGAAAGGGCCACACTCAGAGTATTTTATTAATTTCCTAATATATATCTAAATAATAATTATATTAAAATATCTAACACATGGCTTACGGTAAAAGGTACTTGGATCCAGTTAGTCAAAGGGTAGATATTCAGCAGTCAAAACATGGAGAATAACCTCATAGGACCCAACGCCTGTCGTTACTCCATTACAACCCTTGTGACTAAGCACCAGATCCAACTTCAACTTTACCCCTTGGACGACATAGTCTGGAGCCCCAAAGCTGAAATCTTTATATTCCCTAGAGAATCTGGCAATAAATTTTCAAGCTACAAAGAGGAAAAATAACAATCAATAACTGAAAATCACAAGGATGACCGGAAGCTCCCAGGATCCCAGTGTAAGCATACCCTTAAATCTCTAATAGATTCCCTTGCTGAAGCCATAAGCTGTTGGATTTATCTGCTAGCTTCAGTTTCACCGGCCAAGACAGTTATGGTATGCCTGCACATTCATTTTTTTTGGGAACAAATTATGAAAATATTAAAGAAATAGTAAAATAGTAAATGTTTTGAATTAAGAGAAAATGCACTACTACAGAAAGACAGCAATGTAATTAGTCTAGCTGCATACTCTTAAGAAACTCAACTCTTTTAACTCCACTTTTGGAGGAGGAGGCCCCTAGTAAAAGCTGCAAGTAAGTGGGGTTTATACAATAATGCGCAAAAAAAGAAAGAAAGAAAGAAAGAAAGCAAACATACATTTGCGCTTGCTCAGATTGAGCTTCTTTTTTCTGCGATGATGCTTCTTTCTGAACTTCAAGATGCAATTGAGCTTCTTTTTTCTGCGATGATGCTTCTTTCTTGCAGCAACTAGAGCCCTACAGACATAATTCTCCAAGCTCAATGCACAGCAAATAATGAACAGTAATAGAAAGAGGCAAAAAAAATAGAGCAGAGAAAAATAGAATACTGAACGACATGCTAATGCTCACATATGTAAATTATGGTTTTCCAGGGAACATAAAGAAGAGGCATCATGGCAGAGGTTAACAGCATATGTATCAGTTAAAAGAACACAATAGAAATTACAGAAACTATTGACGCTTGCTCAGATTCAAAAATATTAGTCTTCTCTATCAACATCTGCATACATGAGATAGAAACACATGTTTATTAAATAATTAAATAACAAAAATAATAGAAATTTTATCATCAACAAATTGACGTTGGAAACCAAATAAATGAGCCAATACCTTTGGTAGCCGATAGAAATATCTTCCACCATGCTATAGGAAAATGCACTCCTTGGCGTTGCAAAGAGACAGAACAACTTATTATGAAATAACAGAAAACACAGAAATTTAACAACCAACAAATTGTTAGTGGAAGCCAAATAAATGAACATGGATGTTTCAGAAAGTATGAGAGCCACCCACCATGGTTTGTTGCTGCTAATTTTATGAGGAAAAAAAATCTGAGACATGGACGAGGGAGAGTGAGAAGATCAAAGACATCTGAGAGAGGAAAGGGCTTCGAGGAAGGTAAAAGAAGGGAGCAATGGTCAGCTGTGAGGGAGAAGATGATGTTCTTCGATTTAGGTCGCCATCTTTATGGCTTAACCTTACATAGCAGAAGAAACCACCAACTCTACGCTAGAGTCATCCCTTCAAAACTGGTTGGATATGGGGACTCTTGGCGCTTGAATATGAAGGATGAAGGGAGCATCACAGCCGCTGGGCTAGGAAGGAATCGAGGAGCCATCAAGTGAAGAGAGAGAGTGGAGGAAGAGAAAATCAATGAAAAGCTGCCAGAGGGAAACCGGGTGAGATTCAATGTCAAGGGATCGGGTTCAAATGTATGAGACGCCGGATTCAAAATTCAAAATTTGAAAACTGTAGGATTAGAGAGATGAGGATGTGGGGGAGAGAATGTAGGATTTTGAATTTTGTATTTGAATGGAACGTTGCCAACCCAAAATGGAAATATATGCTCTCTTGAATCTAGAGTTCATTGTCCTCTTCTCCATCTTCATGTTTCTGCGACACCTGCAGTTCAGCCTTATGCAATTCTGCATCACTGCGATGATGAATGCCCTGCTTCACTCTGTTCCACCTTTTCCGTTGCTTCAGCCATCACGACAGCAGCTTCTCGTTCGATCCAATTAATTCCAATCCAACACAATTGAAATTTATTGGGAAAAGAAATACGTATATAAAATTATAAATTGCAAACAATAAAAAAATAAAATTGCTTCAACCATTAGAGCATTAAGGGATCAGTGAGGGAAAAAAAAAAGAAAGAAACGAGGTAATTGACTGGCTATCAAGGCTACATATTTGATGAATTGACTAGACTTATAGATAATATTATTTGGTGAGTAGCATTTTTGGAGGATAGAGGTATAAATATATGAATTTTATCATTTAATATTATAATAATAAGCAAGGAATATAATCATTTTTCCACGTACATATATTATTCTTATAAATTTCGGTTAATATATTGGAAATTTTTTAATCTCCGAAATCCTAAAAAAAGCTGAGACAAATTTGTCGTATTTTAGCCATTAGCCATAGTTGAAACAACTTAATAGTAGTATTAAGTACATTCTGTTTAGGCTACAACTATACGTTTAATCCTCTAAGTCTGTATCAAGTTTCAATACAAACTCAGCAAATTTAAATGATGATTGTTCAATTAGACTCTTGCAAAACATGCTTATATTTTAATCTGTTAATGTAATTTTTTATATTTTATATGTATAAATTTAAAAATTTTAAATAAAAATAACCCTATCTTTGCAGATTGTTTTATGATTTCATGTCAATAATTCCCCCCTGCGACTCTCATACGCGCAAGGTATTATAACCCTAAAATGGCTTGTTTTTTCCAATTCAAAATGAGAAAAAGCTAGGGCGTGTGATGCAACCCAACAAATGGCGTCTGAATAACCACTGACGCTATTTCACCTTGGAGACCTTAGGCCCTAACTAATATTGATAAGTTTTTTTTTAAAATTTTGTTTAATATTTCGTTTTCTTCAATCTCCATGGGTCAGTGTTCTGATTTGTAATCGATTAATATGATTTTACTGTATTCGAAGTGAGTATATATATAAGAGAAATTTTATTTTGGTTGCGTGAAAGCACTTTTTTAAGGGAGAATTTTAATAAACTCCCATAGTAGCAAATCAATATCAAGTTAACCCCAAAAGACTTCAAAATTTAGTTCAGGACACTTGGCCTAAAGTGAAATTAAAATTCAAGAATAAAAATACAATAACACTCCTCTTTTTTTTTTTTTTAAATACCGATGGCCGGATTTTTCTTTTTAAAGAAGGCGGCAAGGGAGAATTTAAACCCATGCTCCCTTGGCACACTAAAACAAAAATAACCCCCAAGCCAAACAATCCACTAAATAATATTATGCAATATATATAAAACAAAACAAGTTCAAATATTCAAGCGTGAATGAACAAATAAAATTCAATAAATTACAAGTGAAATTTAGCAATTAAAACCAAAATTCGGTGATTTACAAAAAGCATAAGAAAATTCATCACCTAATTAAAAGAAAGTGTTTAAATGTAAATAAGCATATAAAATTCAATAATTTACAAACAAATTCAGCAATTAAAAACCAAAGTTTAGTTATTTACAAAAAACAAAACAGAATTGACCACTCTAAATGCAATTTTCCAGGTGTGGATGAACAAGTAAAATTTGGTGATCTATAGCAAAAATTCAGTGATTACAAGAAACATAAAGGGATTTACCACCCAATGTAGTTTTATGTGATTCTTGAGCTAGGTTCAGTTTGAGACTCATTTATTGTGATTAATTCAAGAGAATCATTGGTTAATGTTCGCTTGGAAGTGGCTGGATTCTTTGCTTAATCTCTCATCCCATCTATATAAGTAAATCATTCGCTTTAAGCTCTTGAACTTAATTTCAGAAAGAAGTCAATGAAAGCAAAATCATAGATCCTGGGAACTTGACCATCTCATTGATTTCATCCTTTTAATCTCTCTCTGTTTTAGCTTTCCAATTATCTGTTTTCTACTACGTTCTCATTTTGAAGTCAGAACAATTTATGAAAATGATTTCCAATCCAGATTCTCTCTTATATACCTAATTCCATAAAAGCTCTTTGAGGCCAACCTCAAGTTGATCCATTTTGTATATTAATTAGAGTATTAAATTTGATTCTTAAACGGCATAAGATCGTAAATCTTTCACTTACATAATCAACTTCCATAAGTGCGGGTTGTTGTATACAAGCCCTGAACTGAGTCATTGATCGAACTTAGATCCTCCTCTTTTATCAGTACGATGTAAGCAAGAGTTGAAATCTCCAACCACTATCAAAGATGCTTCAACACTATCACTAATTTCAATAAGCTTTTCCAAAAGAAACTTTCGAAGATTAATGCAGGGTTCAGAATAAACACATGACACCCAAAAATTTTGAGAACTCCCAAGTATAGAGACTTTAGCATGCACAGCTTGAGGGTTTGAGGTCACATAATGAACAGAGATACTCTATTCCAAAGCAAACGTATTCCTCCCGCATAACCAGTCGCTTCAAGACATGATTTGTTTTTTTAGTCTCTATTCTATCATGTAAAGTTTGGCCCAAATTTTGTAGGCCCGGGAGCCTAGGACCAGGTTGTGCCCATGACTTGTTTCTTTTTTAGCACAAGGGGAAATTTTTGGGCCTATTCGCAAAGCTTCTTTTGTTTTTGCAACTCATCTTCTTCTTCTCACATCTTTTTGGGTTTTTCTGGGCCTTGGATCCACTTCTCTTTGTCTAGGGTTTTGTTAACCCTCATCTGCTTCCAAGACTGTCGCTTCCTCTTCCCCCTTTATTTCCACGCCATTGTCGTCATCTCTATCCTCTGTACTAGCCATCTTCTTCTTTTCTTCCTCATCGTCAACCACTGTCATGTTGATTTTTTGTCCACTAGTACCAGGTTTAGAGGCTTCTTTCACTGTTTTATCTTTCTCTACTTTCCTTCTCTGAATCTTCTCAGGTATCTTATTTGTATTAGGCTTATCTTTTCCTGTTGACTTGATAGGAATGTCCACATCCCTCAGGATATTGAATCCAGTACTAGCAATAGCTTTCTGATTTCTTTTCGTCTGTTTAGGCTCCCCATGCTTTTTGTTCTATATTTTTCTTCTCTGACTCAGTTTTTTGGTTCCTCTGCCTGAAGAGATATTCTTAGCTCTCATCCAAGATCTGTACTCCTCCTTGGTTTTAATGCGCAGTATACTAAATAGGGTAAGCTTTTCTAGTGACCTCACCTCCAATGGCGACCCCTGGGCTTTAACTGAAGTCGTTTCCAATGAGCTAGTTATAGTAATACTACTATTCAGAGGACAATCTTACTAACGATGCTTGCAAACTCCACATTTGAAGCAGATGATGTCGAGCCCTTTGTCTTCAACAGTGTATATGGTCTTGTGAATCACAAATTGTGATTGAAGTTGCTTATTCAGATCTACCTTCATACTTACTCGCGCATACCTCTCCTTTTCCATCGCTATTTTATTTTCATAGTGACTAAGTGTATTGATATCTACCTTGAATGTTTTTCCAATCATATTTATTCAAACACGCAGCCTTCCTGACATTACTACAATAGAAGTTGTTGGGCAAGTCGACGAGCTCAAAGTGTGGAGCTTGAATTAGTCCCCTTTCTCGGTCTCTCATCATATTTAAATTTCTATATTTCCCTAACGTAGTAATAACAAGGGCATTCTTCTAAGGTTTTCATAACTCCTTTAATCTTCCATTTGGCATATTGAGTTTTAGTAGACTCTCAATGAGTTTTAGTACTTCTGGCTCAAAATTCGAGATATTACAGACAGTCTGATGGAACTCCAAAGTGTTGTTTATGAGAAGTTCTAGCAAAAGAAAACACAGGCTAATCTGATCATCATCAGTTGGTCTCCAGTGCTTGCACGTGGAAACATGGTGATTAAACAATATAAGTGAAAATGCACGAAGTAATGGAGAATTGGTGGTGAGGGTTGGGAGTTTAAATAATGTGGAAGTAATGTAACGGTTTTCAGAATTTACAAAGCATGGAAGTTTAGGAGATATGGAAGGATCACAAATCGTTTAAAATTGTGTTTGTGGAGGTTTCCCACTAAAAAATGGCAAGTATTGTTTTTATTCTGAAGTATTGAAACACTTCAATTGTATGCGATGGTTAAGTTGGTTAACCGTCAAGTATTTATTATATGTGATGGTTAGGCTGGCTAACCGCCAAGTATAATTGTACATGTAAGGTTTCAAGCATATATACATATATATATATATATATATATATATATATATATATAGGGGGGGAAAGAGAGTGACAGTTTATGAGTTAAGATATATGAGATGTCATATATGATCAGTAAATTTAAGGTGAAGAGCAAAAAAAAAAAAGAAGCAAATGACCAAATCTATCTGTGAATTTTAGTATGTCTTAAGTTTTAAATGAGCGGTAAAATATGTAAATTGGATATTTGCGTTAAGAGTTATGAATTTTTAAATTTAGGGTAGAAAAATTTAAAATTATTGTTTGAACAAATGAACAATACACTATTGTCAAAGTTTTTGGAATAATTAGGCTAGCAAACAACTATAATGTATTTTTTTTTTTCCTGGAGAGCACTTTGAGATCTTGAATTAGAGACTTCAACCATTTTGTTTTGATTTTTTTAGAATTAATTATGATTTTTTTAAAATTAGCAAAAAAAATCTTGAGTTACCCCTAAATAGTAACCAGCATATTAATTTTGGAGTTTAAACTTACTAACTATTAATGAGACCGAAGCAGTTCTAAATGGTGCTAAATCATACTTAATTAGTCTCTAATACTTTTATAGAGAAGTTATTATGGTTATTATCATCAATTATCACTATCGGCCATCATCATTAGCCACTACCATTAGTCACTACCAGCTAACCAATTATAATCACCATTGATTAATGATTAATTACCGCCAACTACCAACATAAGGTTATAAGCAGGATCAAGGAGTATCCACATGACAACAATCAAAGTGCTCTTGGCCAAGAAACACTGAAACCAGCTCCGTGAAAATGATCCAATCTCCTATGCTTCATGGCTCTAAACTTAAATTTGAGATGTAATGCGTTGATGATAAGCATGAGTAACTTCCTTCTCTTTCTATATATAGGAGAAGCTACTTCGGGACCGAATTCCCGAGGATTTGACGACATCATATCAAACACCACATGCTGGAGATGGTGAAGAACCAAGCACACTAAATTTTTTTTTTTTTTAAAAAAAAGGTTGGAAAACTACCGTGGCAAACTAACCGAGCCTCCTCCTCCACAGACTTAGAGTGGCGCGTGGAGAGATTCTCAAAACGGCAGTTTGCAATTTTTGAGGAGTTGATACAATCATACTTCGACCCTAAATATAAAACTCATTTTATGATATAATTTAAAGGGATAATTAATCTCCGAGTCTTTATAATTTCATTTGACTTTTAATTAGGTCCTTATAAAAATTTTTCTTTTTATCAGGTCTTTTTACTTTCGTGTGTTTTTAATTAGGTCCTTTTATTTTTTTCTTTTTATCGGGTCCTTATAGTTTCACTTATTTTTTAATTAAGTCGTTTGTAGTTTTTAAAAAATTATTTATTAACTTTATTCTTTAAAATTAATTTCATTTTTAAATTAATAATTATATAATTGGACAAAATAATTAATATAATCATTTAGTAATTAATAAATAATCAGAATAATAATTATACTTAAATATAAATTATTTATAATTATATTTTAATTTTAGAAAAATTTATTATTATGATTTGAATTTTATAATTATAAAAATTAGAATTGAAAATAAATAATATATTTGTTTGACGAAAAATTTAAAAGAATATTAACATAAGATTGTTACAATAATTTATTATTTTTAAAATTTTATTATTTATAAAATAAGGAATAAAAATTACAAGGACCTAATTAAAAACAAAGTAAAACAATAAGGATCTGATAAAAAGAAAAAATATTATAAGAACCTGATTAAAAATATGTGAAAGTATAAGGACCTGATAAAAAGAAAAAAAATTATAAGGACCTGATTAAAAACCAGTTGAAACTATAAGGACTTGCATATTAATTATTTCTAATTTAAAATATGCCACAAAATGAGTATTATGTTTAAAACCGAAAGAGTACTCTACAACTCCTGACTTAGTTAACTGAAAAATTCATCAGAAGGAAACCCATCTAATTTACTCTTTTTTGTCCATAATATAAGTTATTTTAGCTAATTCAGCATAATCAAAAAATGGCAGCTAACCTATTAAATATGTTTTAAAATGATGCAATTTTTTTCAACTTTACCCCGTTAAATAAAGTTGTGAAAAATAAACAAAAATATAAGAAATTATATTTAAGCATTAATTATATAAACAAAATTGACAAATAAGCATTAATTGATTTCCAAGTAACTTATATTTAAGTATTAATTGATCTTCAAGTAACTTATATTTTGGATCAAGACATTTTCTAAAAACCACTTATATTATGGACTGGAGAAACTGATTCGTTAAGTTGGATTATTCAAGTAGCCCCGCTTTTTTCTTCATCCTTTAATTATATTAATACTGTTTCTTGCAGGAAAAACTTGCTCAATAATCTACTTGGTCGTTCTTATCTTAATGGCATCTTAGAAAATGGATGTTGACATATTGTTTTAATTTTTTTCTAACTTTTTTTATTTACAAAACTATTCCCTTCTGTTCTAAATATAAGACTCTTTTTACAATATAAACTATACTATAAATAGAGTTTTATATTATAAAAGGGGTCTTATATTTAGAACCGGAAGAGTAATATTTTATCAGTTTCTTATTTCCTAAATTCTTTAATGCGGATCCTAATGGACGACTCTCTTCATTTTATATGATTCATCTTTAGGAAAACTATTTTTCAAGTACCTATAGTTTCACCTAATTTTAATTTGGTACCTATATTTTTTTGTTTTTTGTTTAAATCCTTTAATTTTTCCTGCTACAACCTTTAGTTTAAAAAATACATCGAAAGGCCAACCGAAGGAGACGCTATTAAAGCTTATAATTTTCGACGGAATCAAAGTGACCTGGGTGAGGAGTTCTTCGACGAAATCAAAGCAATATTTTTGTTTTCCGTCAAAGAAATCAAAATAATCTAGGTGAGGACTGAGGAGGACTTCGCCAAAACCAGAGCAACCCGCGTGAGAAGGCTTTTGGTGGAATGGAATGTTAAAGGGTTTACATCGTGGCTGAGGTCGATCTAGTGAGATTGATTTTTTTCCCTCATGCGGGCTTGATATGCTATTGTTCTTCCTGAGTTCCTTTTGGGTATGTATTTGGACAAGGTGATTTGACTTTTGATCAGTTTATCACAATGATGAGTTTTTGCAAGGTTTGTTTATGTTTTCTCTTAGAAAATGGGCTGTAGGATTGAGGTTAATGAAAATGTGAGTATGCCTGGAATCAAAGACTGCAAAATCTTGTTTTGCTTGTGAAAATTCTTGCACTGCTAGGGGGAAAAGAATTAAAATTTACAATCTATCTAGGTATTATACTTGCTTCAATATATTTTTAATATATTTATTTATTCTCCCTTCATTTCATTTGCTCTAATTTCTATCAATAACAAGGTAGAACTCCTCAAGAAGAATTAAGATGATTGAAATGATGTGAACAGAGCAGAGGATGTTTTAAGCTAGTGCGTGTTCGTCGATTTACTTCCCTCTGTTTTTCTAATTTAACAATGTCTATCCTTCCGTTGGCCCTTCAACTTATTTTTCAAATTGTAACGAGAGAAAC
Organism: Neltuma alba; assembly: GCF_004799145.2. Lineage (NCBI taxonomy): Eukaryota > Viridiplantae > Streptophyta > Magnoliopsida > Fabales > Fabaceae > Neltuma > Neltuma alba. Next base: position 148,781 of record NW_021637164.1, on the reverse strand, counting down.
TTAAAGGATTTTAAAAAGAGGGAAAAAAAAAGGAAAATTGGTTTTAAAAGAAAACCCTTTTTGAAAATTTAATTGACTAAGAAAATCTGAATCTGAGTTAGTTCAAATATGATTCGGGAGTACAACGTATCTTCCATTGCGTCAACATATTTTTCGTTGTGTGTAAATAACTTCCGTATTAATAATTGTCGCACATCATTGATAACATGTTGCGCACAGCGGAAGATATGTTGCAATCACGGATCATACTTGCACTCGCTTAAATTTAAATCCTTTTGGCCAATTAAATTTCCAATCAGGAATTTTTTACCAATTTTTGTCCCTTCATCTCTTTATTAAATATCGTTCGCTGGAGGCCACGTGTCAGAATCATAGTAGGCCATCTCATACACAGAACTATCATCGCATGTCACAATAGAAACCATGCCGAGCTGGACCTGTATGCTACCCTGACCATGACAAGTTGAGGAAGCCCAAACTAGAAGCCCTAAAATCTCTTTCAAATTAACATTGTGGATCTGAATTGGGCCAAACGATTTTTGTGTGGACCAAAAAAATTAGTCACCGATCATATAAAAATAAAAAAAAGAAACAAATTCATAAAATAATTTTAAGAGTTGGGATTCACTTATCTGTGCTATTGAATAAGCTTTGCGGTTATAACTTTTGACGATATGAAATTTAGTGCCCTTCGTATTTCTCTTCTTATATACAGGGACTTTAATCAAGGATGTGTATTACATTAAACTCTTCTGAAAAAAACTTTAAATCATGTTAATTCTACTTTAAAAACTTTAACCCATATTTAATATATACTTAGTCTGCATGGCTCTATGAAAACCTAGGTTGAAGCTCATTTGGTGGAGAAATAATAAAAGTATACCTATTGCCTAAGGTTGATGTCATTATGGCCATTCAACATGTGATAATTTTCAGACAACATTCTTTGAAAATGTTCCTAACACTATAATAAATAAAAAAAAAATAGTATATTCATGCTACAAAATTTAATGACATGACATGCTAAAAATAGTACACGTATGAATAGGATTAAAAAAATTTCTTTCCGCCTTATTTATAAATAACGTGGGAGGAGTATTTGTTTTTAGTTGATACTTAAACAAGCAGAGTTTCATGCCCTTGATCTTATTCAATGGTTTCAAAATTGTAATCCTAATGTGAAGCGCTTTTTTTTTTTCCCCTGGTGCTTAATCTTTCCAATATGTGTGAAATGACATGCCTGTTGTATCTGAGTTCCATAGACGCTTGAGTACTTCACCATTTTTTCTTGTCTTTGGATGTATTCTGTGCTACCTGTTCATATACTTCAGATATTGAACGTAGAGGATTCGGATTGGTCTTTGTAAACAAAATTCTATCGTTACATAATTTATCAACAACTTCAATATCTTATTGGAAAAATGCAACAAAAAAAAACATTTTGAATTTTAAAATCTCAAATTAGGAATTACTACAAAAATATAATATCATTTGCTCTTTAAGTGTAATCAATTGTTATTAAAGTATAGTAAACAAGGCTGATTTGATATTTTGAGAAAAATTTACTCATGAATTCATGGTCAAAAAATTAAACACAAACAGGTTCTCCAAATTTTATTTTGCAAATCAGTGGCCTCTTCTTACACCTTGAAGAGGAATTCCAACATAAAATATAAGTTACAAATTAATTGATATCTTAATGTTCTTTAGAGCCACCACCAGTCATATTTTTTTAATATGCAGTTCGTCAATGACCCGGCATCGTAAATTTTTATAGTGTGTTTGGATTAGCCACGATAAAAGTGACTTTCATCTCAAATGACTTGTGCTATGTTGGGACAAAAATTAGTCAGTTTACATAATTTATATTTATATTAAATTTTACTAAAAAACTAACAAACTGAAACTTCTGTAAATAATTAATAAAAAAGCAAGTATAGATGTAAAGTGACAAAAAAACATGAATTTTATTAAATAATACATATTTATATTATATGAACATAATCTGATAATTTTAAGAAAAATATTAAAATTAAAATTATAAAAATAAAATATTTAATGTATTATAAATAAAAATTTGAAAATATTAAAATACTTAAACATAATTGATATTTAATTAGTAAAAAGGAACTAAATCAAAGTACTAGATAGTAGAGACTATATTCTATATGTACAAAATTTGCAGAGTACCAATACTATGTTGCGTATAAAAATTAATTAGGTCTTTCTTATCAATTAAACTTTTAATGGGGGGAACTTTTCCTTCTTTTTTTTTTTTCCAAATCTTATAATTTTTCTTCCTTTAATAAACATCAAATTATTTGGTTTGTTAGAATAATTTTGTATTTTCTTATTGTCATTTTTTTTTGTCTCTCTCCACAATCTTGACGTGAAAGCCCCATCAAAGTGGCTTCTGTGTTGAAGTAGCTTTTTCCTAAAAGTTACTTCTCTAATCCTATTTATAAGAGAAAAAAAGAAAAGATTTTTTATCTTATTTCTAAGTAACTTCATTTGATTTTTAGCATGAATATGCTTTTTGTTACTTATTCATTATAGTGTAGGTATTTTTTTACAAAATATATATATTAAATAAAGGTAAAATTAAAAAATTATTATATGTTAAGAAAGAATTAATAAAATTTAAGATTTTTTTTAGTCTATCTGAAATAAAAAAATGTCTTATAAATAAAATTAGAAGAGTAATTAGAAAAGATCCTAATCCAAAAACAAGACCAAAAGTTCAAATCTTCTAGCATGGTGCTATTTCCAATGCACATCTTCTCTTCACAACGTCAATCCAAATACTTTCAGTCCCAAAATGAATTATTGTCAACTTTCACTGCAACTTATTATCCTAGTGGCAAGAAATTATTCCGTTACTAATTTTTGATAGATTATGGACAGAAATTCTGTAGCTAAATTTAGTGACATATTAACAATAAAATTTTATTCCATCAGTAAATTCTATTACTAATATGTCAAAAAATTTGTTAGTAAAAATTTAGTAGTGAAATTTTTTCAATTAGGAATTTTCTTTGCTAATTCTAATTATAAAATTTTTAGCGACAAAAAAATTTCACCAATTTTTATTTCTAATTCCATTGCTAAATTATTTTTCTTCCGTTACTAATTTCGTCACTAAATCTATTCGGTTACAATTTTGTTACTAATCTGTTTCTAAATTTAAATTTCATTATTTTAGATTTTAATCTTACAACAATTTATATAATAGCATAATTTAAAATATAATGATTTAAATACATTTTTAATTATAAAATAAATTAATATATTTGTGGAGTTAGTATTAATAAATATATCATCATTATTCATCTGATCATTAGATACATACTGAGAATAGGAAGACAATTTCTTAGAAAACTTATTTATATTTCATTAAAATCAATTCCTCTCTATTATTATTAATAATCAAACAAATATTATAAGAATATTAATAGCTTTTTTAATACAAACTGATATAAAAAAAATAATTCTATTATATATACAATATATGTAATAAAGATGTAATATATGATAGAAACCTAAAACCGAAAAATGAATTTACATGAACACCTCAATTTAGATGTAATATAAAACCTAAGTTGACAAAGGAGTTTTTGTTGATCTCACGACTCACGGGCAGTATGATATGTTTCCTGCACAGTTCCTCCTTTTACTGTTTCTTTTCCGCTCATACTTTTTGTGTTATGCGGCATTGTACAAACACTCAAAGACATGATGTCCGATGTTTAAGACCCTTGAACAAAAAGAAAATATTGCAGAACATATTGTGTGTGAGAATGAAACCGAAGCTTTCGATTCCTGAGATTGGGTAATGAGAAATGATAAAACCCAATTTTTATAAATTTTATCCCACATTAATTTATGATTTAAATGATAATTTTGAGCTTAAATGAACTTTTTATACATTATTGGATTAATTGGTTGATTTTTGGATTTTGCATAAAAATGGAGATTTTGGATTGAAAATATAAATATTTTGTGATTTCCTATTTTTGACTTAGAATTAATCTTTTCCTATTTTTTTGAAAACAAATCTCATATTTTTAGAAAAATTATTTTTAGAAAGTTTTGCACTTTCTTGCCTAATTTTTGTGCAGATTTAATATTTAATTTTTGATTATATTTAGATATAATCTACATTAATGGATGCACTTAAATTCTTGTAGGTCAAGAAAGGGACACATAGGAAATCCAATGGTGTAAGATTGTTTCTTGGAATCTAAGCACAATCCAATGGCTAATATCAAGTGGGTTAATTAATTACTAATGGGCTTGAGCTTTGGATCTACAAAAATTTCCTTTTCCCTCATCATACTATTTTTCTTATTTTTGGAGGAGGGATTCACGCCTAGCAGGAGACTTCCATCTCCATTCATTAACGCACAATTCAACGCCTAAGGATATTTCTTTCCTTCTCCATTCGGCCGCTGGACAAAGACAATTGCAATAAAGATTCACCTCCTTTCCCTACGCAAAAAAGCCATCTAGTCATCCATTCAATCAATTCCATTCCATAGTCACCAACTTCATGCATCACATGGCCGTGCTCCGCGTCAACAAGCTTGGAGGGAAGATTGTTTTGATGGAAGCTTAAGCTCCTTTGGGAGGCAACTTGGGAGGAGCATGGAGGAAACTTGAGTCTTGGACTAGCACTTGAAGACCCCAAGGGAGTGATGTTCTATTTATCTTTTTAATTCAAGGACATGAGATTATTTAGTTTTAAATAATTTTAAGTTGTAATTTTGTGAGACAATTTAGTTCTAGACTGTCATTTTTTATCCTTGGATTAGATTGATATTTAGATTTTATTTGTGTTGAGACACTTGTTGGAATTTATGTTTAGAACCTTTGCATTGCTAATTGAATTTATAATTGAGTTTTCATTATGAGTTTAATTATCAATGTGGTTTGAATTGCAAAATTTGGGTTCTTTTGCCTCTTAATTGTTTAATTATCTAATTGTTTAATTGGATAATTTCAAACATGATTTCCAGAATTAATTTGAGATATTTTCATTGGTTTTAATAAGCTTAATTAACCAACCTTATACTGTTATGAGTTCTCTAATAGTTTAAGGGTTTTTGGAATTGAGGGTTCCCTTTGTTTCAAATAGGTGATTAACTTTATTAGTTCCACTCTCTTATCACCTCCCTTTGGTTTAATTAACTGATTAAGGTTATGAAGGTTAAATCCATACAAATCCTAAGTTGTCCCTTCTACCGTACCTGAAGAGAAATTTCTGAATTTTTACTTGCTAATTCTCTTTGCTTTTTGATTAATTTTCTTTATTCATTATTTTTATTTTCCTTCCAAAAAAAATCCCCCCAAAAATTGCATTGCATTCATTTAGTCTAATTTAATTTTCAAATAGATTTTAGGGTATTTGCATCTTGCATTTATAATTAGAATTTTACATTTTAGTTTAGGTCCAATTTATTACTTTTTTTCATCACTTAAATTTTCACCTAAAGAAACTCACAACTTGCTCCTTAGAAGTAATGACCTAAGTCGATCCTAAACTATAAATTAATTAAGATCTAGTTTAATTGAGTGCTTTGACGACAAAAGACATCATCAAGGAACCTTTATAACTTATTCCTGAGTGACAATATTGATGCCATTGCATGAAGGGCGAAAAAACCAAGAATAAGAAAACAACACTAGGAACACATCAAATGGAGGCTGAAGAGCAAAGATATGGGCGGAAAATGAACTGGGCCCCACTAACCCGGTCCATTGCTCCAATCGGGTCGAACAAATAAACTGGAGGTTGAAAATGGACTTCCAAAATGACAGTTGAGCAAAACATCCCCCACCTTTTTTTATGACCTATATGGAATGATTTATAAATAGTTTTTAAATTATGATTTTTGAAATATAAGGTAAATTTATGAAGAATTTTGTCTCGACTCACATAAAACTTGTTCATTCGTGCTTATGAATTTGATTCAAAGTAATTTCTGGGCGATGAGGTTTGGATAGGGCTAAAATATTCTAAAATTTTAATTATTAAACAATAGTAATAATATCTACAATTCAGAATTTTAACATCCAATCACAACCTAGCTAATCTTTAACAACTTAATATACGCATTGCTATTACATAAGGCTCCAATCTTTCTTTTGGATAAACTTTCAGGATTCCTATGGGTGAGCGTGCTTTGTTATTCATTATTTTGAAAAAACATATCTAAAATTTAAAGAGGAGGGTACAAGAATATTTGGTTTTATTAGCTTGTTCGCCGTTAATGAAAATACAATGTATTGCGCCTCTTCTTTAATTTTGTAAAACAAAATGTAACAAAACATAAAAAAATGGCGGTCCGTTTTTTATTTTTCAGAAAAAGTTTAATTTTTATTTTTCAGAATACATAATTAAATCTTTTTTTTTTTAAAAACAACTCTTTAGGGAAAAAAACTATTTTGAAGTTAGAAAACTAACCACGATTTTGCATAACCCTCGGAGCTTTGTCATTTTATATAAAGGAGCGATTGGCGGGCTAATAGTTAGACTGTTAGCGTAGGTAATATGGGTTAAACCTACAAGTCCGACATACCAACCCATAAAAAATAACAAGTTAGGGTTGGTTAAAAATTAACCCACTAGCAAACGAAACTTTTTAACCCGCACCGTATAACCCAGAACTCGCCGTGGGTTAGCCCGCCAAACTTGTGGACTAGCCCACATTTATTTTTTTTAATATTTTTAAATTTTATTAATTATTATTATTATATTATTATATTTTATATTCTATCTAAAAAATACTAATATCATTTATTTGATGTTTTCAATCAAATATTTGAAGGAAAAGTAAAATTTTCATTACATTTTCTTTATATTGTATTAAAAAAATATTTTAAAAATGAAAAAAATTTATTAAAAAAAAAATAGTTGGCGAGTTGGTCCCAGCCCACTATGGCAGGTTAGGATTGGCTAAAAACCAATCTGCCATTATATGGGTCTTTTTCAACTCGCATTGCTTAATCCTAACCTGTCATGGGACAACTCACAGCTTACAGGTTGGCCCATATTACCACCCCTACTACTATTGACCACACACATTTTGACTAAGAAAATAACTATTATCATGTCAATCTATTGGAGTAATCAGTTATTTGTAGGCCAAAAAATCTTGGTGCAAGTAATATATATTATCCATGGAATGATTCATTATTTCCAAAAAAAATTACAATGAGGTTCTAAGTAAGAAATATAATTATTAAAAAATCTTAATGACAAGTGAGAAATTATCATTTATTGTACTAAAACTTGTTATTATAGGCTACTCTGTTGTTACTACGGGTCTACAACTTTTTAGTAATTATGTTTCTGACTTGGGACCTTATTGCATTTTTTTTCCTATTTGTGGCCAAGAATCATTGGGGCTAAATTTTTTTCATTAAAAAAAGAAATTTAGATGAGTTGAGTCCCAAGATCTAATAGGATTAAAGCATGCTTTTAAACTCAAAGAATATGATTATAGAGGCACTCATAGATTGCCTACTAATAAAACTCTCATATTGACGGTAAGATCTAAACTTATAATATTACAGGTTATAAGCCAATTTCTTAAAACTTTTTTTAAAAAAAGGACTTGGAGTCAAAATGTTTTTGTACAAAGCAACTTTATCTTCGTGGAAAATCCTGCTTCAAACGCTGTCTGTGCCGACAAACCAGAAACAGTAGTTCTTTTTTTTTTTTTGGGGGGTGGGGGATGGAAACTGAGTACAACTTCAACAAACTAAAAACAAACAAGACAAAAGGACAAAAAAAGAAAGACAAATACCTATCCTTCTTCATCAACAACCGCCTCTTGGTTAAAAGGAGGTTGTTGATTAAGGATATAAAAATTTTCTACTAAACTATGAGATATTTTGGCCAAACGATTGGCTTGAGTGTTATTTTCTCTGGGGGTATGGCTGAAACCACTTCCCAATCCCTGAAAAATAAGAGACCTAGCTTCCTCTATAATATCTCTAGAAGGGTGGCTAGGATCACATCCTCTAGAGATAAGATTAATGCTATCTAAAAAGACATGCAGTTTTTTAACTCCTCTGGTCTAGCTTGTGTTCAAACCATAAATGACTCCAATTAACTCCGCTATAGCTGGGGGAACCGAAATGAGTTTACTCTTGAAACGACACACCTATCAAAGCTATCTTGCAGCTCACATTGCACAGAGAGATGGGTTTGAAATCCTTGATAACTTTCGAATTGTCAACCTTAGAAATCAGAACTAGATTTGTCTCATTTACCTCAGCAATCTTTGATGGGTTTGCAAAAATTCCTTGTACAAGTTCACAAACGGAGTACCCAATCAAATCCCAATACCCATGGAAGAAAAACGCTTAAAGACGATAGGGCCATGGAGCTTTAAAATCACCGAGGTCAAAAGCTGCTTCTTTAATCTCTTCATAAGTCACCTTAGTTGATAACAAAAGCGAATCCTTAGTTCAGAGGGCAGGAAACCGACAATGATTCCTAAATAGGTTAGTCCCATGGCATTCACTGGTAAAGAGCTGCTGATGGTAGCCCAAGGCCAATCTCTTAAGCTCCTGTTTTCCAAAGATCTGCTCAACAGCTGCATTCTTCAAACGTTTAATCCTGTGCTTTCTTTTTCTAATCACTGTAATGGCATGGAAATATTTACTATTGTTATCGCCAATTTCACTAGGACTTTTGGAGCCAAAATAATTTCTCCTAAGCTAACACTTTATTATCCTCTTTCCAAAGTGCCTTCTCTGTTTGCTTAAGATGCTAGTTATCTTTCCTTCCTCGTGCTCTCTTAATACATTCTATTCATTTCAACAAATTTCTTTTCTTTGTCACAATATCACCTATTTTGTTCTTATTCCAAGCTCTAGCTTCTATAGTGAACATGTCAATTTGATTCTTCCAAGAGCTTGTATGCTAACACTTTTCAACTGCCTCCTGAAACCCCTCCTCCAAGATCCAAGCCGCCTCACAACAAAAAGGAGGCTGAAACCATCTTGAGTAGTTTGCTAGTATAGCTCTCACACATAAAGGGTGATGATCTGATCCATACTTGCTCAAGCAGTGCACTTGTGTAAAAGGATCACAGACATTCCACTCATTATTAGAAAAAACCCGGTCAATTCGTTCCATCAGAATATTTGTTCCAACTAAATTGATGTTTCCCTACATTGTATCAATTCCAGCGCAGTTTTCATGGATTTTTTTGTTTAATTCTGGAATTATTTATAAGAAAATGCTAATTTTTTGGAGTAATTGTTTTGCCATTGTGTATGATTTTAGGTCTAGAGAGTAAAAGAAAGAAGCACTCAGAGACTAAGTTGCAAGTGAGCATAGTATAGGGGCTAGATTGCAAAGACTAAAAGTTTCAGCTTAATTTCCCAAAGCTGTGCATTTTGAATACTCTAAAATTCAAACAGAGCAATAGGTGCAAACAAAAGCAGGGAACAGAGAGAAGCATTTGGATCTTGGAGCCCCATTTGATTTGGATGTGGATCTTGCATCTTCTGGTAGTTAGAGGCGTTAATCACAAGGTTGAGCTGAAAATAAAGATTAGACTCTTATTTGATTTTCGTTCAGAATCATCTTCCTCTAGGTTTCAACATTTCTGCCATGAAGAGTCCAGGACCTAGCTCAATTCTTCCATCTTCCATGTCCAGCTCAACCTCTAGAGTGTCCTAGGAGCTATGGTGGAGCCAAAGCTATGAATTTTGAAGGAGTTTAGGAGCTAAAATTCAATTCTGATTCAATTTAGATTTGCGTTGTCAATCTGATTGTATTTGGAATTCAAATTCTCCTTTCTTTTCTCACTTAGTGGAATCTGTGATGTGAAGGTATATTCAGAGGTAAACTTCTTGATTCAAAGTAGTTTTATGTGATTCTTGAGCTAGGTTCAGTTTGAGACTCATATTGTGATTAATTCAAGAGAGTCATTGGTTAATGTTCTTTTTGAAGTGGCTAGATTCTTTGCTTGATCTCTCATACCTTCTATATAAGTAAATCATTAATTTGCTTTAAGTTCTTGAACTTAATTTCAGAAAGAAGGCAATGAAGGCAAAATCATAGATCCTAGGAACCTAACCATCTCATTGATTTCATCCTTTCAGTCACTCTCTGTTTTAGCTTTCCAATTCTCTGTTTTCTACTACATTCTCATTTTGAAGTCAGAACAATTTATAAAAATGATTTCCAATCCATATTCTCTCTTTTATGCCTAATCCCTATCTTAATTTATGATTTAATTACTAAACTTCACCAAGAGACATAAAAGCTCTTTAAGACCAACCTCTAGTTGATCCACTTTCTATGCTAATTAGAGCATTAAATTTGATTCTTAAACGGCATAAGATCATAAATCTTTCACTTGTATAATCAACTTCCATGAGTATGGGTTGTTGCATACAATCCGTGAACTGAGTCATTGATCGAACATTAGGCTTAGATCCTCAACTTTTATCAGTAAAATATGAGTAAGAGTTGAAATCTCCAACCACTATTACTAATTTCAATCAGCTTTTCCCAAAGAAACTTTTGAAGATAATGCAGGGTTCAGCATAAACACATGACACCCAAAAAATTTAAGAACGCCCAAGTATAGAGACTTTAGCATGCACAACTTGAGGGTTTGAGGTCACATAATGAACAGAGATATTTTCTTTATTCCAAAGCAAATGCATTCCTCCCTCATAACCAGTCGCTTCAAGACATGACCACATTTTGAAACCCAATTTGCACATTCTTACCACTTACTCATGTTTCTAGCAGAATGAGGAGGTTCACTTCTGTTCCACAAGTTATATCTCTAATTCTTCCAGGAGAAGACTTAGATGTAGCATCCTAACAATTCCAACAAATGATATTCATAATTAGTAATTCAAGGAAAAGGGAAACCACTAACCGTAGTTCAAAGCTCCTGCAACTCGACGAGCCCATTGACTTCATGCATCTTCTCATCAACATCCTTATCTTCTTCTTAGACTTCATCAAGTGGTTCAAACCACATATCATTAACCTTGGCAGATTCACTTTCTTGGTAACCCCCCTGTCTTGAAGATGTGTCAAGTCAAGTGGTTTAGATGAAGGAATGATTTGTTCTGCGACCTCTGGAGTTGGACGTTGCTTTCCTTCTACTTCATTAATCATTTGCGCTTCAGATGAAATAATCTATCTATAAATTTGCTTTTTAGTCTCCATTCCATCATGTAAAGTTTGGCCTAAATTTTGTAGCCCTAAACTCGTCAAGGAACCTAGGATCAAGTGGTGCCCACGGGCCACGACTTACTTGTTTGTTTTCCAGCGCAGGGGACAAAATTTTGGGCCTATTCGTTAAGCTTACTTTTTTCGCTACCTAGCTTCTTCTTCTCATATATTTCTGGGTTTTTTTTTGGGCTTGGATCCACTTCTCTTTGTCTCGGATTTTGTTAACCCTCATCTGCTTCAAAGTCTGTCACTTCCTCTTCCCCCCTTATTTCCAAGTCATTGTCGTCATCTTTATTCTCTGTACCGGCCATCTTCTTTTCTCCCTCATCCTCAACCTCTATCATGTTGATTTTTTGTCCGCTAGTACCATGTTTAGAGGCTTCTTTCACTATTTTATTTTTCTCTACTTTCCTTCTCTGAATCTTTGTAGGTGTCTTATTTGTATTAGGCTCATCTTTTTCTGTTGACTTGATAGGAATGTCCATATCCCTCAGGATATTGAATCGAGTACTAGCAATAGCTTTCTGATCTCTTTTCGTCTATTTAGGCTCCCCATGCCCTTTGCTCTATATTTTTTTCTCTGTCTCAGTTTTTGGTTCCTCCGCCTGAAGACATTCTTAGCTTTCATCCGAGATTTGTACTCCTCCTCGGTTTTAATGCCCAGAATACTATACAGATTAAGCTCTTCTGGTGATGACTTTACCTCCAATGGCAACGCCTGGGCTTCAACTGAAGTCGTTTCCAGCGAGCTAGTCATAGTAGTACTGAGGACAATCTTCCTATCGACGCCTGCAAACTCCACATTTGAAGCAGATGGCGTCGAGCCCCTCGTATTCACCGATGTATAAGGTCTTGTGAATCACAAACCGTGACTGGAGTTGCTTATTCAGATCCACCTCCACACTTACTCCCGCATACTTCCCCCTTTCCATCGCTATTTTATTTTCATAGTGAGCAAATGTATTCATATCTAACTTCAATGGTCTTCCAATCATACATATTCAAACATGCAATCTTCTTAATAGCAGTACATGGGCAATGTGGGAGCATGCACCCAAATGGCTACCTTCCTGACTTTACTACAACAGGGATTGAAATTTGGACTCCACCATTGTACTGCTAGATAGTGTCCTCGTATTACCCAAGGGCCATCAAACAGTAATCAAATTTGATCTAAACATTTTTAAAAAAGAAAACTGTTGACCAAACATTTCAATTATTTCACATAAATTTATGCTTATTAAATAAAGATGCCCTCGTTGGTATATTCTTAGAAAAATGACACAAAAATGACACTTAAGTTTAGAAATTATCATTTGATCACCTAAATAATGAGAATCCTCATTTAAGCGCACATGACCAAATTGAAAGTTTAAAATTTGTTAAAAAGACCAAATTGCTTTTTATTTTTTATTTTTTTAAACAAGACCATCAAGCACCCTTAGAAGTTGGCCGGTCACAGGAGATCCAGCACTGGCGGTAGGGGTGGAAACAGGCCAGATGGCCTGTCAGAGGCTTATGGCCTGGCCTGGCCTGTTTTCCAAAAGAAACAGGCTTAGGCGTGTTTGAAAGCCTGTTTAACTTAACAGACCAAACTTAGACTCTCTAAAAAACCTGTTAAGCCTATTAACTCGGGCTGAGCCTATTAGAAATTTATAATTATAATATATAAAAAAATTAGTTAATGGTATTGTTAATGTGCTCTTTTAATTTTTTTTAATTTTAATATATAGTTAATAGCTTAGTATTTCTTTAGATTTTGAAGTTTAGTGACAAGTGAAGATAAAAATATAATTTAAAATAAAAATATCAATAAATAATATGATCTTTAAATCTTAAAAATATAAATAAAATAGGAAAGAAAAATTTTGTTCCAAGAATGATAGATTAATCAACTTATGTATTATGTTAATTAAATTATGATACTCTCTTTATTTATTGTAAAAATAACAGTTTTTTCTCTTTATTTATTTGTCTTAATTTTTTTTTGGTACTTAAACATAGTCTTGTCCCAAATTTAACATACAATTAGAACTAGTTTTCAATAATATCCTTGTAAATTGTAATTAAGATTTAAAATAGTACTTATGATACTAAAATTTAAATAAAAGACAAGACTTCAAAATTAATTATTATGTATGCTTTTTTTAATTTTAGCTTTTTTCTAAAAAATATTATTGTAATTTGATTTTTTTAAAAAAATACAGGTTTTTTAATAGGCTTTAAGCTAGGCCAGGCCTTTATACAGGCCAGGCTCAGGCTGAAAGATAAGCCTATAACAGGCCACAGACCAGGCTCAGGCCTATAGGTTACAAAAGAGGCTTGGCCTGTTAATAGTAAGACCTGGCCTGGCCTGTTTCCATCCTTAGCCGGTGGCCATCGCTTGAGTTTAAGCAAATCACCGAAGCTCCGGTGACTGTTTGTTAACAAATTCTTTAATACTATTAACAAGTTCGGTATAGTAGTTACCTACAGATTTTTCAGAAAATTCAAAAAGTGGCATTTTTACAATTTTAGTAATGCGATTAACAAGTCATGTAACGATATTAATAACTCTTATAACGTTATTAACAAAATTTCCTCTGAAGGTTGATGTTTTTAATATTAACTCCCTACAAAGATTGCACAACAAAATTTTTTTCATTTATTAGGCAATCACTATAGTTGAAAGTTGTTAATATCATTATATGACTTGTTATAAAGTTGTAATGGCGTTATGAGAGTTGTTAATATCGTTATATAACTTGTTGACCGCATTACTCAGATTGTAAAAGTGCCACTTTTTAAATTTCCTAAAAAACATGTTGTTAATTATTATATTAAATTTGTTAATAGTATTAAAAAACTTGTTAACCATGTTACTAAAGTTGTAAAAATGCCAATTTTTGAATTTGCTGAAAATTTGTTGTTAAATGTTATAACGAACTTGTTAATTGCATTAAAGAACTTGTTAATCATATTACTGGACTTGAAAAAATTCCAAAAAAATAGTTACCAGTCACTAGAGTTTCGGTGACCGATCATTAGCTAGCTGTTGGAGCTCAGGCGACTGGTGGCCCTCCTAAACTCTGGCGGTGGCCACTAGCATCGGAGCTCAGGTGAACAGCTAGCCTGTGAGGGTGCTTAACATTTTTTTTTAAAAAAAAAATTAAAAGGCAATTTGGTCTTATTAGCAAATTTCAAGATCTCATTTTAGTTATGTGTGTTCAAAGGGGTATTTTCATTATTTAGGTGACCAAATGAGGATTTCCAAATTTAATTGTTATTTTTCCTATATTCTTGCCTATTTAATATTTTTATTATTTTGTTGAAATTTATGCTTACCTTTTTAGTTTTACCTTTGTCTATACAAGAATTTTTTAATTATGTTCAACCAGAGGCAACAAGGAAGCATTTTTTTATTTGGACACCGATTTCATATCATTGATGAGACGAAAAAAGGGTTATGTTTAAAGAATTTTTAAGACTTTGACAAATAGAGTTTGATGAAAATAAAAAACTAACACAATGAAAACAAAATCATTTAGCGGAAACTTTTAATTACTTTAGATAATAAAAGGCCCCAGAAAGAAAGGGCTTTTAACTTGGAGTCAAAAAAAAATTTTGATGGCCAAACTTTAAACTTTTTCATTATTTCGGTGAAATTTAAGAAACGTGCACCCATACGATGTGAATGCTCAAGTCAACATCAGCGAACATGCCGAATTAACTTTGTCAAGGTAGCATTTGAGTTTGGTGCATGTTTGGATAATTTTTTAAGTCATTTTCTGTTTTTTTTAAAATTAAAAGTCAATTTGTTCAAAAGGTAAAGTGAGTACATCAAAAGGCCAGCCCATCATATCTAGAAAATATGAGCCAAGCCCAACTTACCAAATGATTCGGCCAGACCAGAACATGGAAAGCAAAAATCCAACAACACAACTGCAACGTAAAAAGCTAACAACAAACCACTGAAAAGCAAAGATCCACATGTAACGAAACTTTGTCCAAACTTGTGCCTTTCTTGAGCAAACTTAAAACCAAACCAGCAGCCAAAGCTTTTCATCATATTGAGAAGGAAGTTTCTCGATCAAGGACCTTCTGAATAGGGCTGTTCATGGGACGGATCGGGACCGGGACAGGCCCGTCCCGGTTCCGTCCCGGTGAACAGTAACGGGACAGATTTTCTGTCCCGTGTCCCGGCCGTCCCGGGGTTGTCCCGGTCCCGGTCGGGACGGGACGGATCCGGGACGGGACCGGGACGTCCCGAACCCCTTTTTTTTTTTTTTTTTTTTTTTAATTTTTTAATTTTTTAATTTTTTTAAATAAAATCTGATTTTTTTAATTATGTTTTTTGGGCTTAAACCTTATAAAAACATCTTTTTATTTTTTATTTATTTGTTTGGACACTCTTAAATAAAAAATTAAAATATTACATATAATAATCATTAAAAACTCTAAACAAAAGCTTTTAACACAATAAAACTTGCTAAAAATTCTAATCATCAATAATCTCAATCATTAACAAATATAAAAAATCTAAATAAATATATCTATAGTTCCATACAATAGTCTCAAATCTTAAAAAAATATGAAAAAAATAATATTATATAAATGGGATAAAAAATTAAAAAATTAAAAAAAATAAAAAAAGGACCGGGACGGGACGACCCCGTCCCGTGTCCCGTCCCGTCCCGGTCCATTATTTGTCCCGTCCCGAAAAATTTCGGGACGGATCCGTCCCGTTCCAATAAGACCGGAACCGGAACGGGCCGACCGGGACGGGTCATTCTTGAACACCCCTACTTCTGAAGATGAAGGATTGTTGGGAACTACCGAGACATGCCACCATGAGACCTTAGAATAGGCCAAGGCCTCACGACGTAGATGCCGCAATAGGTATTGAAATCTTGAAGGGTGTTATAATGCACAAAGCATGCCACTCACAAAGAAACCATTACCCTCGTGAGACACACTGATGCTCGTGCCAATAGAAGATGATGATAACAAGAACACAACAAACTGAAAGAGTAAGACTCTAAAAAAAATAGAAGTAGCATTACAAGATAAACTTTCAAGTAGGGCCGGAAAAATAGACAGGGTCGGCCCGTTTAGACCCGAAAATTACGAGGGTTGAGCTTAAAGTTTTTCTCCTAAAATGGAAAATAAGCCCTATAAGACTGGCCCTGTAGGGTATGAAAAAATATTATTTTTTAAAACAGGCTGAAAATCCGCCAGTCGGTCCTAAACCCGTTAGCTTAACAGTCGGGTTTAACAAATTTGAGTATTATTTAAATTTTGACCCTATTAGGCCGGCCCATTTAGACTTGTCAGTCTTGTAGGGCCTGCTCGTATTTCTACTTCTACCTCCAAGTGGTTGCTAAGGAACTTACTTAGAGGTCCTTAATATAATCATGCAAGAGTGCGGGGCTTTCTGGCACTAACTCCGTTGGAACCCCGATCATGACCACAAGGCTCGCCCCGTGAATGCTTTCTTGTAAAGCAACAGTTCTCCATGCTATGAAAGCATAGTGCCTTAGTTATTATAAGGAGTAGAACCCAAACAAAAGATTGATAATACACAAGATCATGCAGCTACCGTTTCCCAATGTCCTGGAGAGTTTTGGCCAATTCTTCCACATATAGCAAGCCTCTACGTGGAATTGGACTCAAGTCTCTACCAACAGCTAGGATTTATTGAAGCATTTAAGATTGGATGTGATTATATTCCCATTTGTGAATTGAGAAAGCAGCTCGGTCGAATAAATGCTATCTCGTCTCCTCTGTCTGCGACCCAAGACTTCTAAGTTCTACTACTTTTTCTGTGTTTGGATGAGACGATGACACCTCATTGACTAGTAGCTTGCAGTTTGGTACGTGTACACCATTGAAGGAAAACCATTCTGCTATGCTATGTTTAGAGTGCTTTAGCCAAGGTTCGATCTCATTGTACAATCGTTTTCTTTTGCGCGTGGCAATATTCGAAGCCAGCTCACTATGATTCAATCGCATGTCGCCATGTGCTCTGTTCATTGAACCTGTATCCGCACTAACAGATGACTTTGGCCCACAATGTCCTTGAAGCAATGACGAATCTCGTGACAAGATATCACAATAAATGCAGATGCCATTAATGTGCTCAGATACTAAAGACGAGTACACTTTTTCGTGTGAGAGCTAAACAAGCATTAAATGGCACCTCCCCCTCCAATTCAACCTTGACACGTAACCGTGTGGATGATGACACGCTCATCATGTTCCATGAGAGACCGAAGTTCTCATTTGGTACGAAGCGAAAATAACTCAATAAGAGATAAAAATTAAAATTGGGATTAAAAAAATTTATTTAAAAAGTATTAAACATGAGAGATTATTATGAAGCAAATTCATGAAAGTGAGATTGGAAAATATTATCTCTTTTCATAATATTCCCCAATTTCATATTTATGAGTTTATCGAATCTCATGTAATAAATAATTATCCATACTAAATAATTTTTTAATGATTTTTTTAATGGTAATCACAGCTCTTACCTTTTATCTTCAATGTTTTGTACTCCTTCAATTTTAAATATGAGATTTATTTTATTATACAATTTGTATTATAAAATAAGTTTTATATTTTGAATTGTTGGAGTATTAAAGAGGATCTTAGTACATTGCTTACAGAAACTGCAACCTCCTTAAGAGTACCCCAAAGGCAATCCAAAGAATCGGACCCACGCATGAACTTTTGAAAAGACAGCAAAAAAAAGTTATCCGAAGAACCGTCGGAAGATAGAGAACACATGTCTCGTCCGTTTGCTGCTGTTGTCAATAGTCATTCAATTTATGTTATACAAATAAATGAATTTCTTCTCACAACGTGCATAAAATTATTTTAATTAATTGTGGTATTTGCCAAATAGGCACTTAGATATTCTTGTCAAGGGTATTAATAAAATCGTTATTCTTTTATTTTTTTAAGGCCATTTTGATGTTCTATTTAATTTTATAACCAAATCAAAATTTGTTTCATTGATAAAAGTTACAAAAAATTAATTTACAAATCCTCACAATTTTACTCAATTTTTAATGAGTCTATAATCAAGTTGAGATTCATAACTGCTGTTAAAAGGAGTGACGTCGCTCAGAACCAAATCAATTTTGACAAGGTCAGCTTTCGTTATTAGAACTTAGCAAAGAAGAGAATCACGTCTTCTCCATCCCATTGAGGGAAGAGGCGGTTGCGAAACAAAAGAAAAGGCTACCTGGAAATTATAGTTATAAGAAATATTCATTCAAATTTAATATAAAATTTATTTAACTAATTTGATTAGATTAAAAAAAATAGCTAACTTTGTTATTAAAAATATGACATGTTTTTCTTAAAACAATATACTCATCTTCCTTCATATCCTTCTTCTCTCTCTTTTACTTGATTATGATTGAGAGAGTATCAATAGGAAACTTTAGAAAAACTAATAAACAAGAAAAGATCTTATATTTAGGACTAAAATTAATTCAATATTAGGTCTTATATTAAGAATCTAAAGAGTATTGTTATAAAGTTGTATGTAAACAAAATGTTGCCAATCGTATGCACTCTTTTGGGGTACACGTGACCTCCAACTTATAAATATTTATTTTTTCTTCTTGTCTTATTTATAATTCATTTTTAATATATTTCACACAGATTAAGAAAAACTTTAAACTTCATTAATTCTCATTTAAAATTTAACAGCTTTTCCATTTAAATCCTTATTTGATGTACAATATACCTTATTAAAACAAATTAACATAACATTAAATAAAAGATAAATTATATATTCATATAAAAAAATTTTCTTTATACCCTATAAATATGACCCAACAAATGTTTCAATTATTTTAAAAATAACCACATGATCATTGTTTTTTATTTTCTGAGATCACTTTTTACCTTTAGAATCTCATCTAGTTTTTTTTTTTAAAATTAACAAACGTTACAACATAAAATATTTCCACGTAATTGGGAAGAATCCTTGGGGCTAAATAAAACTCCCCAATAAGACCAAAGCAAATACTACATCTACTTCTAAATATAAAATTTAGTTTGTTAATAATAAATACTCCTTCCGTCCTGAATATAAAATTCTTTTTATAATATAATTACATTACAAAGAATTTTATATTAAGATAAGAGAATATTATTTTTTAAGTTAAAAAAGTGTTGTAACGAATCAATGTTCACTGTTTTTTTTTTTTTGGGTGGAAAATCCTCCTCCAAACAGAACACAACGTTTGTAAATAAGAAGAAGTGTTTTTGACTAGTTATAAAAATAGTCTAGCAAAGACAGATTCGCACCGCGTCGTTGAAATTTCTTCTCACTTTAAACAAGAAATGTTCACCGACACTAAATGTGAATATGAATTCTCACGTCAAATTAACTTCCTGTCTTTCTCTAGGCTAAGTTTTGATTTTAGGTCTGTTTGGTGGAGGGAAGGGAAGGGCACATTTGCCCTTCCCCTCATTTGGTTAGAAATTTTAGAGGGAAGGGAACCCAAAATCTCCCCTCCCCTTTCCTTATTTTGGTTCCCTCCAAATTGGGATTTTTTGGAGGAGGCCAAATATCCTGACTAATTTACCCTCATTAATTTTATAATATTCCACCAAATGCTGCTGAAGGTAAAATGTTTTCTTCTTCGTGGATCTGTTCTACAATCACTCTCACTCGCCTTTCTTTTCTGTGTCGTGCTGTTTCCTCTCCCGATCGTTTCCCTGCTGTCACCGTCGCCACCTCTCCGACAGCCACTGGCATCTTCTTTCAGGTAATAAGTGGCCGATTTCGTTCCTCATTTTGCTCTGAAATTGCGTAGTGCCTTACCTGAACGAACTTACCTGAACGATTGTGTTATGTAGCAATGCGTTATGTAGCATTTTGCTCTATGCCTTACCTGAATGTAATATTTTGCCACCGTCATCTTCCTTTTAACAGTTTGCTCTGTCACTACTATCAAGTTTGTGAAACCTCTCCTCCAATGCTTTGAAGTTTTCGTGGCTTTATTTGACTATGCTGATAGATTGTGTTATGTAGCATAGCAAAACTGGTTCTGAATCCAAAACATTGCCATTGATTCTTTGCCTTCTATCACTGCCACTAGCATTCTAAAATATATCCCTCTTACATATCTGTATTCTGCTCTTTTCGAAATATTGCCGTTGACTGTGCTGATGGTTTCCTGTTTTTTTGGAAAATATATATGCAGGTCCTTATAGTTTGATCAGATTTTAAGTTAGATCCTTATAGCTTTATTTCTTTTTATTGAATCCTTGTAGTTAATTTTGTTAAATTTACAAGTCCTTCTATCATTAATGTTGCAAACGCCATAACCCATAATGGCAGAAGATGATATGGCAGTGCGATCTCTCTATCACCTTTTCTCTCTCATATTTAAAGCTAACCACGACAAGCTCGAGGCACCTAAATAAAAGGAGTGATGAAGGACTGCCTCTTCGACCTGTCCTACTCCTCCTCATCACATAGGCCACATTGCCTATGCTGTTATAATATATCAGAAAGAAGAAGCTTATGAGTCTTATGGGAGGAATTGATGAAATTCTTTCGTATCTTATCTTGTTTGGTTTATTTCTGTTTGTCTTTTTACTTGTCTAATATTTCCTCCTTTTCTATTTCTTACTATTACCGATTCTGAGTCTACTTGAGCAGCACACTGCGTTTTTGGCAAGTTTCATATTTATCACATTTTCATGATCCAGGATATATATATATATATATATGTGAATGCATCACATATTGCTTATCTATAACAAAAGACGAAGATGCAGCGATGCTAATGAAAGTGGGCAGAGGAGTTCACTGAAAAAATTGCCATGGGTAAAATGCTGAACACCAATCCTCACTATACTTCATCTTGGCGTAATCAAGTTATAACAGCATAGAAGTAGCACGTGCCCATGTTGATGAGGAGCAGGACCAGTCGAAGAGGCAGTCCTTCACTCCTTTGAGGTGTCATCGAGCTCATGTTAGCTGCAAAGTTGCATTTTGATTCTCGCTCATTTCTTTATGTTTATGTTTGTTGCCAATGAACAATGGGCAGTAGGGGCTAAAATAGCTAGTTCATGACTTTATTATATGTGTCTTTGCTAAGTTCTTAATATGCAAATTTTACTTATTTTGTTAGATGGACATGGAAACTCATACTACTTATTGGTGCGGCAATGGCTTGAATTGCATCATAAAGTAATAGCTCTACTTGTACGTATTAGTGCACAAGTATATGAGAATGAAGTTCGTCGTCCACAAATAAGTTATAGTTTGAGTGGCAAGAGAGAAAGGGTACCGGATGAAATAATGAATAGAATAAGTAGTTGTCCCTCTAGTCGAACATCATTAGAATGTCTCCTAGAGCATTCTTAGAGTTGTGTAGCATGTTAGAAAGAGATTGTGGTTTGGCAACCCACTAGGTGGTCCACTGTGGAAGAACAAGTTGCAAAAACTATTTATATATTAACACACAATGTTAAAAACCAGAAGTCAATTTTTGTTTTAGGTGTTCTGGTGAGACAATTAGTCATCATCTTTACAGTTTTGATGGCTATCATTGAGTTAGAAGACAATTTATTGTACAACCTAATGAGTCAACAATCCCTCTTGAAATTCAAAATGAGAGTAAATTCTTCCCATATTTTAAGGATTGCCTTGGTGCTATAGATGGAACACATACACGAGTCAAGGCGCCTTCTATAGATGCTCCTCGATATCATGGTAGAAAGGAATTTCCAACACAGAATGTGTTAGCAATATGTACATTTGACCTAAAGTTCACTTATGTGCTTCCTGGATAGGAAGGCACTGCATCCGACTCGCGGATTATTAAAAATACATTAACAAGGGAAGATAGCCTTAAAATTCCTGAAGGTATGGGTTTTACCAATTTTGCTTAAGTTTACATTCATTAGGGATTATAAAACCAATACAGTAATTGTCTTTATTTATGATAGGTAAATATTATCTTGTGGATGCTGGATTCATGTTAACAAGAGGGCTTATAACACCTTATTAGGGAGTTCGTTATCATTTGAAAGAGTATTCAAAAAGAAATCCACCCCTAAATCATAAGGAGTTATTTAACCTTCGACATGCAAAGTTACGGAATGCAATTGAAAGAGCTTTTGGTGTTTTGAAGAAAAGATTTGCAATTTTATCCAATGCAACCGAACCTACATATGGCATCAAGGTTCAAAAAATGATAATATATGCCTGTATAATTCTTTATAACTTCCTTATGAGTGCTGACCCTGCTGAAGATCTTATAAGAGAAGTTGATAGGGAACTTCTTCAACAGAATACGGCAAATGACAATAACCGTGCTTCAAGTAGTGACAATAATGAGGCTGCTCGAGGTGAACTTATCAGAGAACGTATAGCCACTCTAATAGTTATGACTTGAAGCAGAAATGTTATCTTTACTAGTTAGTAAGTGATAAATACAAAAACCATGCACTTCTCTTATGTGTAGTAACCCCTCTTGTCTTTGTCAATTGTCTTTTTTTCCCCCTCAAAGACTATCTTCATTATGGTTATGCTGTAATGTTCTATTGTTGGCTATCAGTAAGATTTTACTTCTCTTTTCCGTTACTTCCATGCACTTTTGATGACTATTTGGCTTGTTATATCATCATTTGTCTTTCAATTCAATCATTAGTGTAACTGCTATGAGCCACCCTTCCACTTATTTGCCTTTTGTTTATTTCATGAACTTGTACCGATTATATTCAATGCTTTCTGTTTATGACATTGGATTTAATGCCTTTCTGTTTATTCAATGCTTGGATTTAATGCCTTCTGCAATATGAAAAATTCCTTTCTTTCCTGCGATATGAAAATTAAGTTTCAGATTTATGTAATATTAATATGCCCAATTCATCTCCATGCTAATATATTTTATTTCCTCTATTTTTTAGGCTAAACCTAAGGCAGCACAGTGGAGAAACAATCCTTTTCCAAATTATGAGAAGATACTAATACTATATGGGGTGGATAGAGCTAATGGAGATGAGGGGGAGACAATGCGTGAATGGAAGAAGAGACGTCGTACTCAGGAAGAGACCACTAGAACTGTTAATGATATTGATAAGCTTGTTTCACAAGGTAGATATTCATTACAAAATGATGATGATTTTGTTGAGTTAGATGGACAAGATAACTCACCTGGACAAGGATTGTCACCTGAAGAAGATAATTCTCCTGTTGCTAATAGTGCTTGTAGTAAGAGGACAAAACGAGCATCCAAAGAGCATGAAAATAATTTAAAGGAACTAACTGGGGCAATATGTCGAGTGGCTGATGCATTAGATAGAGGAACTGAGGCAATACTGTAAGGAAATATCTATAACAAAAGCCTCCACTACAAAGATGCAAGCACCACAGCTATCCGATGAAGAACTTTGCAAACTACTTGAAGAATGTGGGATTGAGATAGAAAAAATACCTGATATATATTGCTTCCTTATGAATGATGTTGATAAGCTTAGAACAGTTGCTCAATGTCCAGTTGCAATAAGGAAGCAAGTGATAATGAAGATGTTTTATGGTTCTTATTAAATAGTTGTTTAACCACTTACTATGATGACTTTTGATATAAGCCCAATGTGATTTCTAGCTACTAATACTTTTTGTATATTTTGATAGATGCTAACAATTTTAGCTTTTTAATAGTAGGGATGACTTCATTTGCCTTATTAGGGGTATGTTTTGTTGAAAGCTTTTGTATTGTTAGCAAAATGTTATAAACTATGATGAAGACATTTATTTATGAAGAGTTTTATTATCAAGAGTTTTATTTATTTGCATGATTGGTTTTATGAAGACAAAGGCGGTCCATCCTGTTACTTCACAGTAGGGATTATACCAACATATATGCAACAAGAGGGAAATAAGGTGCAGAATCAGCGAAAAAATCAATAAAAATAAAAATAAAAAAACCGTGATACATAATACATTATGGAAGAATCAACGAAAAAATAAAAAACCATGAGGTGCAAATAGTATGGGTATCAAATTACATATTAACAGTGATTATGTAAATAAATCAAATTAAATTATGAGGCTACCTTTTTTAAATTAAACAAATAAATTAAATTATGAGGATAACTTTTTTAAATTAAACAAATAGTATGGGTATCAATTTTAAATGAAAAATTTAACAATTTAATTTATGTTACCCACAAGATAATAATCCAATAATAAGTAACTTCCTAAATATAGAATTATCAATTTTATTTTTTAGCATATATTATTTTATTAGAGATTATTTAAATTAATTTGTATAACAATAATATATATCAAATATAAGGGTAAAATGGTAAATTGATTATTATCATCCCTCCCCCCTCTTGAACCAAACAAGGGATCATTAAATATCCCTCTCTCCCCTCCTTTTTAATTAAACCAAACAAGGTGAGGTTATAACCCCCCTCCCCCTCCCCTCAAACCAAACAGGCCCTTAGACTCCCCATCAAGCCATCAATATGTTCATTATTTTTTTAAATATATTTTTAGTACTATTTTGATTTTCTTTTTCATTTTATATTCAAATCATTTTTTTTCATTGACAAAAGTTATTTCATACTCCCTCGGTCCCTCCTAGCTTTTTTTATGAGAACCTGAAATTTAAATTATTTTGATCATTTTTATAAGATTTCACTTATAGTTATTTAAACATTTAATGTGTTTTTATCATTTTTGTACCTAATTAATTTTATATATTGCATTAATTAAAATGTTTATTGCAGTCTCTTTCATACATTCTCTCTCTTACTTAGCTCTTATAAGGGCATGCTGGTGAAAAAAGTTCATATTTTATATATTTATTTTTAACTAATTTTAAATATTTTTTAAATCACTTAATTTAATTATCAGGCTCTTGTAAAAAGAATTGAAGGAGTAAAAAGAATTGAAGGGAGTATAAAGTTGGACATGAATGAAAGCGCAAAAAATTAATGAATGCAAATAAAAATACTACCCTAATACAAATTACTTACAAAATTACAAAATAAATATTCCTCTGATCCTTAATATAGGATTCAATTTTTGAGTTAGTTTTGGTTTTAAATATAAGACTATTTCTCATATTTATCAATTTTTTCTAAATTACCCCTATGGATACTTCCTTAACCATAATCAAGTAGAAGAATGATAGAAGTATTAAGAAAGATGATTATAGTATTTAAGAAAAATGTGTTACTTTTTTTTATAATTAACTAATTATCTAACTTCCTTGATCTAATCAAATTAATTAAATAGGTTTTATATTAAGGACCGGAAGAGTATATATTTAGGCCAGATATCGATTTTTTTTTTTGCTGGTACGAGAAATTTCTACCTACTTTAAACCAGAAACAAAACAAGAAAAGAAAAATCATACCCAAGAACTTTCACGACGGTCCGAAAATTTCTAATCTAAGCGTGTTGACTTGAAGTCAACAAAAGTTTTCATTATTGGTGGAAATTTCAGCCTACTGTGAATGGAAAAAAAAGGCGAAGATATCATACCCAAAACTTTCGTGGCTGTCTGAAAATTTCTAATCCAAGTATTATTGACTTGAGTCAACAAAAGTCTTCATTATTTGGTGGAAATTTCGGCCTACTTTGAATTGGGAAATAAAGGGCGCGAAAAAATCATGCCGGAAGAACTTTTTTTGGGACAGCCATACCGGAGAGCTTTAATGGCATCCCGAAAAAAAATTTTAGGGAAAATGACAAGAAAATGACTGTTGAATTCTAAAATGACAAAATGGGCATGTAAATTACTGAAATGACAAAATGGGCATGGGGTATCAATCTGGAATTTGATAATTCGCCAAAAAGACTGAAATGCCCCTGAATCAGTCTGAACTCATGAAGACAAAGGCATGACACGTAACATGAGGGAGAGATGAGAAGCTGAAAACGGAGGTGGAGCAGAGTCGAACGCTGAGAAGACGGAAAAGGTAAGGAAAATTTCTCCTAAAATGCTGTTATCTACTCCTCCAACTCTCACCATTGTACAAATCTGATTCATTACGGTGGAATTGCTTTGTGGGCAACCTGGTTTGTAGTGAGAGAGGGGTTGAACGTGGGTATTACGTAAGAAAGTGGAGCTTAATGATGGGTTTGGGTTTTCAAGTCGGTTTACTGGTACATGGTCTAATGGGGATGGGTTTATGAGTGTAGATGGTTTAAATGAAGAATCTGACCAGGATGAGAGAGTGATACATCGGAAATGAAAAAATGGTGGGAACTGATAACGTGGGCATGAAGATTGAGGGCTAACAGTAAGCATGAGGTGGTCAGTGTTGTCAAATTCATTATTGGAATTGTGAAATCCCATATTTAAGTTGTCAATGTAGCAAGTGTGCGCGGACGTATTTTGGGTGTTGCATTTTTTGTGAAATCGCAAGAAAAGTTTCGAAATCCTGATAAATGAAATTGATTATTGGGGAACTAAAATATTGATTTATGCTTCTGTGGTGCAGGTTAGGTAGCTTTGATGACATCTAACATTGGGTCAACATCTTCAAAGCGTCTTGCTTGTTACTTTCATGTGGGTGGGAAGTTTGCAGAAAATGGTGATGGTGAAGTTAAGTACTATGGTGGAACTGTCAGGGTAAGAGTGATCAAGGAGGGTATAAGGCTTGAAGATTTGAGGGTTATGATAGGAGAATGGTTTGGTGTAGATAGTAATGGTTGCGACATTAAATACACATTGGGCTTGAATGATAGGATATTAATAGATCTTATTGATGATGATGAAGTTGACAACCTATTTGAGTATAATGATAGTAATGCACATGTATACGTAGCAGCTAAAGGTAATGAGAATACGGAGGAAGAAGTGGCTGATCGAAACAGGTAAGTCACAAGTTTCGGATTATGGAAGTTGTTACTTGCGATAATGTTGTTGTTAATATCATAACAAATGTTGTAATTATACATGCAGCATGTCAAAATTGTCAGGACTGTCACAGCAAAATGATGAGCCAATGATTGAGGATGCTGTCGAATGTGTGAATTACATAGCAGCTGAAAATGTTCTTAGCCTGCCATATGCAGTAGAGAGTGCACCAACTCCTTTGCCAGGAATGAATTCCCTGAAATGGAAAACAGTATTGTTAGGATTGAGGCAGACTTTTCCAGATGCGGATGATTTCAAGAAGAAACTACACAAATTCAGCATTGCAAACAAATTTGAGTATAAATATGTGAAGAATTCTAATGCCCATATGTATGTCAAATGCAATGTTGAAGGTTGTCCATGGAGGATCAGTGCAAGAGCAGCTGTAAAGAGTACTCCAGCATTTTTACGTGTAACGACATTCAAAAATGAGCATGTTCATAATGCCCAAGACAATCTTCATGTGACACATGGTAGATCAGCTAGCTTGACATCATCAATTATAATTGAAGAGGTTAGGGATCATATAGACATGCGTCCAAATGATATAAAAAAGAGGTTGGAAAGAGATTATGGTGTGAAGTTGACATATAAGCAAGCATACAGGGCCAAGGAAAAAGCGTTGGAGGACATACATGGCAGACCTGATCATTTTACATGCTTATTCCATGGATATGTGACCGGTTGAAGGAAACCGATGACAAAACAGTGGCAAAATGGGTGGCTGCAAGGAACAACAGATTTGAGCGTGTATTCATAGCCTATGGGTGTTGTATAGAGGGTTTTATTGCTGGTGCTAGACATGTACTGTATATTGATGGAAGTCATTTAAGTGGACCGTATAAGGGGACACTACTTTCAGCGTCGGCTTATGATGCGGACAACGAATTATTACCTTTTGCCATTGCGATTGTGAAGGGAGAGACGCTTGAGGATTGGACATGGTTCTTACATATGATCAAGGAGATAATTGGGTCAATGCAATTAACAATCATTTCAGACCGACACAATGCAATTATAGGTGCTGTGCAAGCAATATTCGGAGGTGAGCGACATGCGTACTGTTACAGACATGTTAAGGAGAATTTCAGTACACAAATGATCAAGTTAAATAGAGGAAGAAGGAAGACAAGTGGCAACACAAGGGAGGATGGACTGCATTTCCTAGATGCCATTGCATATGCAAGGCTTGACACAGAGTTTGATCAAGCAATGGATAACATGAGACACTTCAATTCCCAATTATTTGAATGGCTTGTCAATCATGGTGATATTCACAAGTGGGCCTTAAGCAAGTTCCCTTTTAAACGATGGGACAACATAACAACAAACCTTGCAGAGTCATTCAATGCGTGGATGCTGAAGGAGAGAAGATATAATGTTGCCCAACTTATACATGAGCATCGTGAAAAAGTAGCCAAGAAGATGTATGCAGCAAGCATGGCAATGAGCAAATGGAAGAATGGTGTAGGCCCAAATACAAATGCAACATTGATGGAAAATGTGGCGAGATCTGCACAGATGTTAAGTGTTCCTTACGGAAGGGGTAGGGTGTGTGTCCATACAGCAAAAGGAGCCATTAATGTTGATCTTGGAAAAGGTGAATGTAGTTGTGCAGCTTGGCAAATGTCAGGCATCCCATGCCCACATGCATGTGCAGCTATCAAGGCCTTGAATTGCAATGTGTATGATTTTGTTGAAGAATGCTACAAGATTACGTCCCAACAAAAGATTTATGGTAGGACGATGACTCCAGTGGTGACAATCGACATGCCAAATCCTAATAACTATCGGCTGCAAGATATAGCAAGTCAAGTGTTTTTGGCACCACCTTTGACTAGTCGACCACCTGGAAGGCCTAGGATAAATAGGCAAGAGTCGCAGTTTCAAAACAAGAAGGTCTACCATTGTAGTGCATGCCAGCAAGTTGGCCACACAAGAAGAACATGCAAGAATCCAAACCCAACTTAAGGTTTCATGTCAATACCAACAGGGGTAATTTTTTTGTTATAGGAAAGGAATGACTCTTGAACCCTTTTTAATTTTTTTGGGAGAAGGGTTGATAGGTAGGCTATCTTTTTTGTTAATGATGTTAACTGGGTAGGAGATGTTCTGTAATCTGAATGACAAGAAAACATTAGGCGGTAGGTTAATCCTAATGTTAACTTGTCATTTGGATATCAGTTATGTAGCTTCTGTCATGGGCCTACTGGTTTTTAGTAAATATCATTACGTCAGTGGTCAATTCCATTACAGATATAGTAAAGTCTGAATGTTAATGTAAAAATCGTATGATGGGTAGGCTATCCTTTTTGTAAATGATATTCACTGGGTAGGATATGTTTTGTAATGTGAATGGGGACGAAACATTAGGTAGTGGGTTAATCTTACTGTTAACTTGTCATTTGAATATAAGTTATGTACCTTCTGTGATGGGCCTACTGGTTTTTGGTAAATATTGTCACTTCAGTGGTAAATTCAATTACACATGTAGTAAAGTCTAAATGTTAATGCAGACATCCTATGATGCTCTTTTGGTGTACTTCTATGCTATTTTGGCAACACAGATGACCTTTTGTTTAATGCCCTCAAGGGAGATGGTGGAAGTTGCCAATGGGTATGACTGGAGTGGTTAATGTCATCAACGATGTTGTTATTCACATTATCAATGTTGTTATTATCATTTCCAGGCTAGTGAAACTCCCTGAAAATATGTTACTTGACTTTGAAATAAAGGAAGTGGAAGTGGAAAAAGCAGAGTGGTAAATATCATCACTAAAGTTGCAATTAAAATTAGCCATGTTGTCATTATCATTACGGGGGTAGTAAAATTTCCTGAACAATTTGATGCGTGGGTTTGACTTAAAGGAACCGAAAATGGGAAAAGCAGACTGGTAAATGTCATAACTGAAGTTGCAATTAACATTTCCAATGTTGTCATTATCATTACGGGGGTAGTACAATTTCCTGAACAATTTGATGCGTGAGTTTGACTTAAAGGAACCGGAAATGGGAAAAGCAGAGTGGTAAATGTCATAACGGAAGTTGCAATTAACATTTCCAATGTTGTCATTATCATTACGGGGGTAGTAAAATTTCCTGAACAATTTGATGCGTGGGTCTCAGTTAAGGGAACCGCAAATGGGAAAAGCAGACCGGTAAATGTCGTTACTCAAGTTGCAATTAACATTACCCATGTTGTCATTATCATTACGGGGGTAGTACAATTTCCTGAACAATTTGATGCGTGGGTCTCAGTTAAGGGAACCGCAAATGGGAAAAGCAGAGTGGTAAATGTCGTTACTCAAGTTGCAATTAACATTACCCATGTTGTCATTATCATTACGGGGGTAGTACAATTTCCTGAACAATTTGATGCGTGGTTTGACTTAAAGGAACCGGAAATGGGAAAAGCAGAGTGGTAAATGTCATATGGAAGTTGCAATTAACATTTCCAATGTTGTCATTATCATTACGGGGTAGTACAATTTCCTGAACAATTTGATGCGTGGGTCTCAGTTAAGGGAACCGCAAATGGGAAAAGCAACTGGTAAATGTCGTTACTGAAGTTGCAATTAACATTACCCATGTTGTCATTATCATTACGGGGTAGTAAAATTTCCTGAACAATTTGATGCGTGGGATTGACTTAAAGGAACCGGAAATGGGACAATTTCCTAAACATGGGGATGCAAATGGGGAAACCATAGTGGTAAATGTCATTACTATAGTTGCAATTTCCCTTAACAATGTTGTGATTTTCATTACCCAGGTTGTGAAATTCTGACAATTTATACGTGGGGACGAAAATGCAGTTGCAAAAAGGAATAGCGAGGTGGTAACAATCATTAAAAAAGTTGTAATTTTCATTACCAATGTTGTCATTCTAGCGAAAATGGATTCAAAAAAGTGATTTGGGCTTGAAAGACTTCAGATGCAAATGGCAACAGCGATGTCGTAACTATCATTACAGAGGTTGCAATTCTCAATCCGAAAGTTGTTAATCCTATTACTTGTGTAGTTAACCTGGGTCCAAGTGGATGTAATTTGGGGCACAAATAATCAACTTGTGATTATCATCACGGAAGTCACATGGCATGTTGTAAATTTCATAACTCTTTTACTCAAATTATCCCAAAAAGGATTGCAATTAGGCCAACAACTGGCAGCCACTTAGACTTCAAACTACATAAGACTTCAAATATTAAGACTTCAAACTAACACTCCTTTTACAAATACTATATGCCTAATCTACATAATGTCTCCTCCTATCACAGATGGCGTCTTTTGGTCAGTGTGGTGGCTTGGGTTGATGAAAGCAAGCTTAATGCTTCATCACGTCTTGAATTAAGCTCATGATTCACTAGCCACCACATGAGGTTTCGTCGGAATTCAGCCACTTGTTCATCCGTATAGTGAAGTATCTCACCGGGCTTCCATTTACTCAACCATATTAATACATGAACACCGCAGTCTCGCCTGCACATCAAAACATACCAACGATGTAAAAGAATGAAAATAACACATTGGGCTACTTTGAGACGTAATAATATCAACAACATAAACCACTCACAGATTGTTTTGTTGCGGAACAGGAGCCCAAATGATATCACTCATTTTCTTCTTCCCAGTGGCATTAGGCTTAACTATCTCAATAATGTCATAAAATCTATTCCTCTGCACAATATCATTACGCAATTGTAAATAAAAGGTAAATGAAATGTCAATCATAGAAGATGAGTTGCATTATCCTTACACATTCAGTGACGACGGTCGTCATGTCATCAATAATTACACCCTTCTTCTTGCTCTTCTTCTTACCCTCTAAATTTGGCTTCATTGAGTCCAGCACATAGAAATTCATTGTGCTAGGCTCAAGCACAACACAGAACCAGTGAGCGCCAACAAGTGTGGGTCCAAAGATCAAATCACATTCTCCTATGTTGTAGCCTACATTTTCAGGTAAAAATTGTTTTTTTCCGTTTTGTAGCATCCCACAGCTTTGGGTTAGCTGCCATTATTGCCTGAAACATGAACATTTTAGTCATTTATCAATATCAATCGACAAAAAACTAACATCTCAGCAAGCTTACCATAAAATCAGCATAAAAAATGTGCCGCTTCACCTGCCCTTCCTTCTCCATATCAGCCATTAGAGTCTTGCACACAGTTGACATCAGCTGTACGCAAAGAGATTATTGTTTTGATGAACCCAAAATGCAGCATCTACTAAACAATTAAATGACCTCATCACAAATATTCTACTTACCCGGTTACCTATTTTCTCAATTCCGCCAAGTGTCCTTAGCTGATCCCGAGTGATATCTTCATCAGAGATTTTCACCAAAGGCCTAAAAATATGTTGTCAATATCATTATGCATATAGTCAATTACCACAAAATTGTAATGAATATGATTACGTGGGTAGTGGATATGTACATACATGTCACCCTCCTTGCTTGAACACATACGGGAAACTATGTCATAAAACCGGTCCTTGTCATCCATGGGCCTCTTTCGCCTCTTAGTTGGCTTTGTCAAAATCCATGGAGAATTGATAGCGGATTTCATCTCCCTTTGCGATCTCCGGAGTTGACATCCCTTGTCCATGGGGGACAAGGGCAGGGGAGACTCCATAATTTCTTTGTCTGCACCTTCTGCTGCAACACCAATGTCATCACCCCTATCTGAGCCAGTTGCATCATCGTCTCCCTGACCATCTCCCCCGTGGAACTCATCTCTATCATCACCTTCGTCATCAGACTCATGTCCATCATGATCATGGGAGTCTTCATCGCCAAATGCATCATCATCTCCCTTATCATCATCTGGGACGTCAATAGGGTCCTCATCATCTGTGGTCACATTATTTTCCTCTATCCTTATCTGCACCTTATCTAGCTCATCTTCCATTGCACTTATAAGCCTCATAGTGCTTAATTCGATCTGAGCCATCAATCGTCCGTGCAACTTCTGTAACTCCTGCAGCAAACAATTTAAAATGAGTAAACACTTTTTTCATGAGATTATTTGCTAATGAGAATGAAAATTAGTAATGAAAGCACATACCGGGTGTAAATGAGCCACACTTCTGCGTTTTCCTTCATCCTTCCCACTTCTATCCATACTTCCCTTGCCCTTATACAGTAAACCCCTCTTGCTTTCCCTCTCCTTCTTTTCCAGCTTCCTTATCCTCTCATCAGTCCAGAATTGAATGGCATTTAGGGACCCTCTCTCAACAGTTTTGGATAGTGGGAAGTGCTCAGCAAAATATAACTACAATAGTAAATCATTAACTTGCCAATTCCACAAATAAAGAAAACAATAACTTAGAAGCATAAGTCAGAAATACATACCAACAGGAGGTAGATGCATCCTCCCACATTGCAGCTTCCTTCATCTTCATCTTCGTCTTTCTTTGCTTTTGTGTACACTTTCACATAATCTCCCATCTCTTTCCACAAGTGCTTCACAATGTACGTGGCCCAATCAAATTGGTGAAATCCCTTCATGGTACAGCACATGACTCTTATTAGCTTGTCACTCACAGTTGTTTGTGAAGTAGGAGTTAAAAAACTCCCAAGTGTGTACAGCATAAACAGGAACTCAAACTCATCTTTCTTCTGCCCAGATTTAATGTCATTGAGTATCTTCGTATAAGGGACTTTACCAAATTCCTCCTTCAACCTCTGGTATGTCTCATCATCATCACATACGTCCATTTTTACCTTCTCCCCTGTGTGGGGTACACCCAACAAGTTTGCAACATCATTTGCTTCTATTTCCTTTATTAGAAATTGATGGGTAGGCGGATCATATGCTCGGAGAACACATACTATGAGGTCACGAGGGAGTCTCTCACATCCAATGTCAAGTAAATGGCCAAAGCCTAAATTTTGTACCCTCACTTTCAAATCTTCATCATCTTTTATGAAGTCCACTAATGACTTAAATTGCCGAACCGAGCAACGAGTGCTAAAAGCCACTTTTTTCTTCCTCTTCTTCTTCATCCCTTCCTTTCTTGATTGCTTCACCCTATCACTGTATTTCTTCTGCTCCTCTGGTGTCAACTGCTTCCATGCCTTTGATGCCTTTTTCGCTTGTTCAGACATATTCTTAAACTTCTCCCCACCCTTAAGAAATTCTCGTCTAAACAACATGTAGCCATTCTTCACTTCTTCACTTGGCCCTCCTTCTACAACAAGCATAAATAACTAAATCTGGTCAGTTGAACAGCTCAACTTTCTTTGCATTTCAAAAAAGTTGTCATTACCATTTCCAGTGTAGTCATTCACATTATAGGTGTTGTTATTTAGCCACAAAATGAACCTCGACTATTTACTACTCATATAACTAAATTTGCTGATCACATAATGAATGTTATTGCTTCTTTCTCACTTCACAGAACAGAGCAGAAAATAGAGACTAATGACATAATACACTTTAACAACAAACTAAAAACAATCTAACTTACCAGTTACTTCGCCAACCTCCTCCATGACAGCAATGCGATTGATGCTTCTCAGCACTTCAGCGACCTCTACCTCTTCAATCCTCAAACCAGCAGATTAATCTCTACCTCTTCAATCCTCAGACCAACAGATTCAAAAATAAATGAATATGCATTAAAAGTGATTCTTTCTCGATGAAATGTTACAAAATTTGTATCTTCAAGTAACTTATATTATGGAAATTACTACTACATAGTGCCACAGATGACCAAGTAAATTATACCAATACATAAGAAGGCCACAAAGGTTATTCTCACTTGGTACATACTGAAATGAATATGCATGTTCATCCCCAGGTAAATTGCACCGCTAAATGACTGAGGTTATGCCCATTAGGTAGCTATATCTTCAAAACAGAGTTCTACCCACGAAAAGTCACCCCTTTCAATTTATTTTACAATGTTAAATTTGCATAACCAATATGGGGATACAGTTGAACTCATTTTAGTCCCATACACAATGCTAAAAATGTGCAATGCCCATTACACGAACAGACCAAACAAGGGGGCGGAAACAGGAAGCATCCTGGCTCATGTGCGACAGTGGTCTCAATTTATGGGCATCTAAAAAGTAGTGTAGCAATCATAAACACACACGTATATTATGCCTTCCAACATTACAGCAACACAGCAATCAGACAACAACAATCAGAGAGATATCTCGTCAAACATGGACCGAGTTATATGAATCAGAGCAAGCAAGCAACTTCTGTAATTCCGTCACACACAGAAGCACCGACTTTTAATCTAATCTACCTTTACATTCCATTTTAAGCCTTTACCATTGCTTCCCCCTTTACAACCAACATTCACCGTTTTCCCCAAATTAAAACACTCCAATCAGACAAGCACAAGACGGAGACATTTGGGTGGCTTACCGGGGTCCGAACGAATATCGACTTCTTCCTCAACCGGTGACGACCTTACAGGTGCTCTCCCTCGAAATCTCTCTCTCTAGCCACCCCCTCTCCCTTCTGAAGATTGAAGCTTCTCACTGGTTTATTGCTTCTCACTACGACCCACGGAAAAGACGAAGAAGCCGGACGCTATTCACATTCCTCGTTCACAGTTCCTCAACCATGGCAATGTGAGACTTGCGACAACCATATGCAGTTTCGCCGAGTGCAATGTGAGAGTTCGGAGAACCCTATGGTCTATGCAGTTTCGCCGAGTGGAGAACCGCCAACCAAACTCCAGTTCCGTTGCACAATATCCCGCCCTCTGATTCCCGAAAAAATTAAGGGCATTTCAGTCTTTTTGGCGAATTACTCAAATTCCAGATTGATACCCCATGCCCATTTTGTCATTTCAGTAATTTACATGCCCATTTTGTCATTTTAGAATTCAACAGTCATTTTCTTGTCATTTTCCCAAATTTCTATTCTAAATTTCTAATTCTTTAAACAATAATGCCCCAAAAAATAAAAAAAGAGTTATTAGCACTGAGTCAAAAAGTGCTACCGAGTACCGACTAAAGTTTTTATCATTTCGCAGAAATTTCGGCATACTATGATGAAAATTCTATTCTGATTCTTCAAACAATAATGCCCAAAAAAAAAGTTGTTGGCTCATAGTCAAAAAGTGCTACTGACAAAAGTTTTCATTATTTCGTGCAATTTCGGCCTCGTATGATGTGTAAGAAATTTCCACCGACAGCTTCCTCCTGTTGCTCCCTCATTTATTCTTGTAAAGAAGAGAAGGGAAAAATCATTAAAAATGATAAGGATTGTGACTTCCATTGCACTCCGGAGGGGCGCACGCCTCTACCCAATGAGTACGTCTGCTAAAAATAAAAAATAAAAAGGATTGCGGAAGAAATACAATGTGCGGTGGAGAGAATGCTTGGGGCCATATGATAATATATGTATTCATAGTAAAATGAATAATTAAATGAGAGGGACAATAAAAACAGCCTACTTTAAAAACACAATTTATAACTAATATTTATTTTTTTTTTAAAATGAGGGAATGAGTAACTCTGGAAGGAGTAACTCTTAAATGCGAAACAAGCTTAAAAGTGATTTTGCTATATTCAAAATAAGTCTGTGAGACAATCTCAATTTATATAAAAGTTTTTTTTTTTTGGAAAGAAAAGTGTTTCTATGAATGGCTGAATACTCACGTACTCATTTTTCTGTTGTGCCGATCGAATTCCCAAGAGAAGCGAACTCACCCACTCAACTTCAAATCTTCAACCTCAGTTTTATTACCATTGGTTGGAGCTTTGTCGTTTTATTAATTAACTGTAGTTGTATCAAACAACAGTTTTTTTTAAAGTAAAATCAAATATCCAAATTTATTAAATAAAGGTAAAAAATTTAAACTCTTTAAATTCTAAATACATTTGAAAAAAATACTTTAAAGTATTAGATGACTCACAAATTAATTTAGAATACTGAATACTACTTAGATAAAAAATACTTCAAGATACTAGAAGTTATTTAGAAAATACTTTAGAAAATATTAATTTAATATATTGAAAGCTATTTATAAAATACCTCAAGATGCATCTTGCTCTTGACTTTTGTAAGAACTACGGCCAAATCAAATTGTACAATTGGGATTTTTTTTTTTTGGCTGAAATAGTAGTGTTGTGGAAAGCTAGTGATATAAATGCTATAATTTTTTGTAGCACACAGCGCGTGTATGTGTGGGCTATTTGCCTACTTGTTTCAGCGTTTCACTCTGCCCATGATGCGACACCGTTTGCACCTAATGCCGACACCGTTTGTACTAGGAAAATAACGCATGCGGGCCATTTTAGAAAGTAGAAAATGAATGGGCAAGGAAGCATGTGATTGTGCAGCCTTTTTTGTCCGACGTGTGATTCACGACACGGCAAAGGCGTCATTATTGATCTAATTCTTTAAACAAGAACCACCCCATGAAAAAGAAAATTTTGTTGTTGACTCGAAGTCAAAAAGAGCCACTGACAAAGGTCCTCATCATTTCATGAAAATTTCGGCCTACTTTAAACAAGGAATTTCCACCGACAGCTTCGTTGGTTGTTGCCTATTTAATGCAAACTAAACAACGGATCAGTACTCACATACTCATTTTTCTGTTGTGCCCATCGAATTCCCAAGACAAGCGAACTCACCAAATCAACCTCTTATCTGATTTAGCCACTCCCACCAAGGTATTGATATGGTCTTTCTCCCTTATTCTCTAACAACTTGAACGCTATTCTTTTGTTTTTTTAAGAAACAATCAACAGCTTATAAAACATTATATTGTTTCTTTTTTTTTTTGTCTCCAAGCAATGGCTGCTTCTATTTCTGCCTCTTCTTCCCAAGTTCCCTCTAGAAAAGAGTATCAAGTCTTCGTCAGCTTTAGAGGATCAGACGTCAGATTTGGTTTCCTCGGCCATTTGACAACCAAGTTGCGTGAAGAGAGAATAGATTTCTATGTGGACGAGAAGCTTGAAAGAGGACAAGAAATATCATCAGCACTTATAGAAGCAATAGAAGGATCCATGATTGCGTTGGTGATATTCTCAAAAGATTATGCTTCTTCAAAATGGTGCTTAGAAGAGCTTGTCAAAATCATGGAATGTAAGGAAACTAAGCAACAGATTGTGATACCAGTTTTTCACGATATAGATCCATCAGATGTCAGGCACCAGAAAGGCACATATGAGGAGGCATTCACTCATCATGAACACAAGTTCAATGATAACATGGAAAAGTTGCCAATTTGGAGATCAGTCTTAAAAAAAGCTGCAGACTTATCTGGTTTCCAGGCATTCACTCATCATGAACAGAAGTTCAATGATAACATGGAAAAGTTGCAAATTTGGAGGTCAGTCTTAGAAAAAACTGCAAACTTGGCAGGTTACCATTCATTAAATTTTCGGTAAGTTTGTTTTATGATTCTTAATTTCTTCATCTTTTTTCTCAATTTGCCCAAAACGATTTAAATACAGTAAAATTGTATAAAAATTATGTCTAGCATCTATAATGAGTAACTTACACAGTTTTTTTTTTTTTTCTAATGCTAGAAATGAAGCTGAACTCATCGATGCAATAGTTGGACGTGTCTTAAAAATATTGAAAGAAAACAGTCCTCTAAGATCTCAGCCTATTGAATTTCATCAAAATTTCATTAGGGTTGAATCATTAATGAAAGTTGAGTCGCCAGAAGAAGTTCGAGTCCTTGGAATTTGGGGTCCAGGAGGGATAGGCAAAACAACCCTTGCTTCTGCTATATTTGACAAGTTCTCGTTTAAATTTAAAAGTCGCTGTTTCTTAAATGTGAGAGAAGAATCTGATCGGAGGTCTTTGCATGAAAAACTTCTTCCTAAGCTATTTGGTGAAAAAGATTGCATAGATATAAGTCCCGCAAAGAGAAGGCTGGAACAAAAAAGAGTGTTAATTGTACTTGATGATGTGAACAATTCAATCCTATTAAACGATTTGGTTTTGGGACCAGGTAGTAGAGTCATTGCAACAAGTAGAAACAAGCAAGTTCTTATTAGTGGAGAGATTCATGAAAAATATATACATGAAGTTGAGGAGTTAAATTTTAAAGAATCACTTGAACTTTTCAGTAGACATGCCTTCGGAAAAATTCGTCCCAGTATGGGATATGAAGAGCTATCGGAAAGGGTGGTAGCCATTGCTAAAGGCATTCCTTTAGCTTTAGAAGTTTTGGGTTCCCATTTTCGTTCTAGAGATGAAAGATATTGGAAGAGTGAGCTTAGCAAACTCCCAAAGAATCCTCATCGGGACATTCAAAAAATTTTCAAGGTGAGTTATGATGGATTAGATTTCATAGAGAGGGAAATATTTTTAGACATTGCATTCTTTTTCCTGGGAGAAAAAAAGGCTGAAGTTACTCTTGTGCTAGAGGCTTGTCATCTCGGAGCAAGTAGTGGAATACAAAATCTTATAGATAAGGCTCTTATAAAGTTAGATGGAAGTGACCAAATTTTGATGCATGATTTGATACGAGAAATGGCTGAGCAAATAGTTCGTGAGGAATGTATGAAACATCCTGAAAGACGTAGCCGATTAAATGATGGAGACGAAATATATAATATATTAAAAAGTAACATGGTAAGGGAAAGGTATATCAATATTTATTCCTTTTATTTTTTATGTTTTGTAAGTTTTAAAAAATTTAATTTCTCTTTTATTTTATTTTTGTTCAGGGAAGTGATGAAATTGAAGGCATTATATTGGACGCGAGCAGAATAAATGAATTAAAAGGCATTATATTGGACGCGAGCGGACAATTGAGTGCTGATGCCTTCAGGAAGCTGAAAAATTTAAGAATTCTTAAAATTTTGGATTATTCAATATGGCAGCTCAATACACGTACAGAGCTTTCTCATGATCTTACCCATCTTCCAGATAAATTGAGGTATTTTTATTGGGATTGTTGTCCATTCAAGTCTCTACCATTCGGCTCCTATCTTAAGAACCTTGTGAAACTTGACATGCCTGATAGCAATGTTGAAAAGCTTTGGGATGGAAAACAGGTACCTCTATATGTACTAATGTATATTTTTAGATGTCTTCAATCTCATCAAATTTGTTAGGGCATGTTTGGGTAATTTTTCCCTTTTCATTGTCAACACAGGAGCTTGAGCATCTAAAGGAAATAAATTTTTCTGGGTCCGAGAAATTGAGAGAGTTGGCTGACTTCTCTATGGCGCGTAAGCTTGAATTCGTATTTCTTAATGAATGCAAGAATTTGGAAACTATTCATCCATCTATTTTATCACTCAACACTATTTCTGAAGTGTGGGTAAATTTTTGCCCGAAACTGCAGAGGATTGAAAGTGGGACTCCTTTAAAATCTCTCTCTATCTTCTGGGCTAGGGGTTGTGATAACCTCGAGAAATTCTCTCTGTCATCGAAGGAATTGAGAGACTTATGTCTTGATGACGCACCTAAACTCAAAAAATTTCGCTTGCCAAATAGTCATGGTGAAGGATCGAGTGGTCTTAGAAGGCTTGATGTTGATGGTGAAGGATTGAGTGATCTTCCAATAGATGAGCTGCGTTGCTTGACAAATCTTGAGAGGTTTTATGTTACTAATTTCAAGCAAGAAATTCACACAATGGAGCTGCACTCCCTTTTTGATGCTTGGGTTAATTTAACAGAACTATGTTTGGAAGGGTGGAGTTGCTTGTCAGAAATCCCTGACAATATCAAACATCTTTCAAACTTGAAACACGTTTTAGTGAGCGGGTGTAAAAGCCTGAAGTCTATACTTGGACTTCCTCCCATGCTTGAAATATTGGATGCCAGTGATTGCACTTCATTGGAGACTGTGTCCTCCGACTCTCTAATTTTGAAACGGTGTGACTTTTTCTTCCATAACTGTGTGAAGTTGGATGAGCGTTCGCTTGGCTTTGAGAGATTAATTCGTTCCTCATTGACTTCACCGCCTTCAGCTTCTAATGACAATTGTGATTATTCTAATGACAATTGTGATTATTTTGACCATTGTGAGTATTCTGCCACAACGTGTTACCCAGGAAGCAGAGTTCCAGAGTGGATGGAACGTGGATCCATGATAGAGTATTCTAATGCTATCAAATTTACTTGCAATCCTGAACCACATGACATATTATTGTGCTGCGTTGCCGTCCCAGAGGGATTATTTGATGGTGTTTACTGTGAATGCTATTGGGGTGATAACAACAAATCTCGCACTGATTTTCCTAATCGATGCCGTCTTCCTCATCTTCATGGACTGAATCAGGATCATGTTTTTCTATGGTACATTGATGGGGGCTTATCTGCCGGTGAGATTTCATGTAAATTCTTTGTGAGAGTTTTGGGTGAAGACGATTCTTATGTCCCTGCAAAAGCATGTGGAGTCCACGTAATATATCACTAGGAGTCAGAGTCGGGGGGTCTTAAATCCCTCCCACAGAGCAACTGAACCATTCTGCTGTCTTTCAACCTACTCTCGAGAGTTTTGGAAATAACTTTGATATTTTGACAGGTATCTACTCTGGCTTCTTTGCTTAATACAAACTAACTTTTAGCACATAATTTATGAATTTAAGCCAGCATATACAGTGGCTAAATTTTACTTTCAGCATAGTAGTTATTGGATCTCAATGAAGAGACTAATTCTGATGATTACTTTGTAGTTTTGCTACAGTTCTGATAATTGGTGTGGACATTTCAAAAAGTTGGCTCCTATATTAGATGGAGCTGCAGCCTCATTTTCAAAATGACGCTGACGTTATAATTGGGTAAGATGGTCACCTCTTCCTCAATATGTATAGTAACTATTTCAATTTTAGTTTATCGCACTGCTTACTTTTGTTAGCAGTCATTTTTTATATTCTATGTCCCCAGCCGCCACCCCCCCAAAAAAAAAAAAAACCAAATTTCTAAAGCAAGAAATTTATGACTGTGTGTGTGGCTGGAAATAAATTGAGAAGGTAGTGATTAATGTTTAAATATTTGATGTGCTAATTAACCTTTCAGTGTTGTAATGTATGACTCTGTGTGTGGACACACACACACACGTATATAATTTTATTAATATGCTCTGATATCCTCCTTATAAGTGTTTCCATTAATTAGGAAATTTCTTCTCAAAAAACTTGAGTGTTATCACTCATCTAGTCGTAAATATATATTGTTTGCATACAAAGATTGTGACGTGGCATAGTTTGTGCTAATTCTTTTTGAGTTGTGACTTGTATTCACAACTTTTTACTTAATCTTGATAAAAAAATTCAATGATTTTGAAATTTTGATCCATGGGATTGAACATTTTTTCTAGTTATTTTTTGGTTCTTGGAATAAATTTTAATTTTGAAGGCGGTTGGTTATTTGCATTCAACCATTTTGTTTATGACCCTGGATAAAAGGAATACTTAGGTAAGGGGTTTGAATATTGA
Organism: Neltuma alba; assembly: GCF_004799145.2. Taxonomy (NCBI): domain Eukaryota; kingdom Viridiplantae; phylum Streptophyta; class Magnoliopsida; order Fabales; family Fabaceae; genus Neltuma; species Neltuma alba. Next base: position 106,287 of record NW_021637164.1, on the reverse strand, counting down.
AATGAAACCGGAGAAATTAAAATAAGACAGCTGAGAAGGTAAAATCCTTATTCTTTGGTAAAATTTAATTCGTAAACAATTTACTGTGTTGCCTTTCTTTTCATTTTCTGAGACAGAAGCAGAGTGTTGCTATTGGGTAAGGATTTATTGCTACCACCTCTGTTTCTTAATATAAATTTTTTTTATTAATTTATATATTAAAAAAATCAGTTAAATTAGCTTGCTACTGGCGAAAAATATATGTTAGTTTTTCTAAAATACCCTCTTGAATCATTTATCTCAAAACTATTAGCCTCATTCAATACTATAATTGTGTTTTAATGTTGTCCTGCATCTGTGATTGGCATAAAGAATGAGAATATTGAATGCAAATTAACCTGAGCTGGACTTGATCTTATGGTTTTGTATTTGAATGAGGCTGAATGAAGTCAGAGATGTAATATGCAGGGCAATACAATATGGTTCCAAATTTTAACAAATCAGCCATTTTGGCTCGCAATGGTTTTGGTCTATTTAAGGTTGTATTATTCTATTTTATTATCATGAAATAACTACTCTATACATTTATTCATTGTTTTTGTTTTACATTTTGGTTGGACAGGTTGTTCAGCTATAGCACCTTGGTTGAGGTTTGTGCCCTCCTTGCCTATACTTTTGTTGTGTATACACCAACAAAGGCCTCCTTCCTCTCTGCCATTAACTTCTTTTCTTTTCACCTTACTTTGACACAGTAACACTGTTTCCAGTCATTTAAAAACTACATTTAATTAACCCCATATGCCATGAACGCAGAATGAGCAATACCAAGCTGGGAAGATTCTGGCACTTGTATCAAAGAGAGTGGTGGAACCTTTGGATTTGTCATCATTTCCCTAATATCTTGCTATCAGGTGCCTGCCATTATGACTATAAGTTCACTTACCTTATGCTTTCCTATTACTTGGACATCCTCATTTCATTGAAAATTTGCATATCTCATTTTACAACTACCTCTTTGATGACATGTGCAGTGCACTGACAAAATAAGTTAACCTCTTCATAATTTTTCTTGTGTATTAAATATGGACAATGTTTAAAACGCAAATGAAGTGAACCATATGTAACCATTGAAGTCCCTGGAAAATGTATGTTCTGTCTATTTAGTATTTAGAAACTGATGAACATCGCATTACTCCAAACAATGTTTAGGATCTTTCAATATATCATCTTCCAGGAAGAATGACACTGGTTATGATGTTTCAGTTTCTTGCTTTAGGTGACTAAAAATAATAATTAATTTTAATTATAATAGGCTATCACCAGTTAAGAAGTTTTATGAACAGGTTGATTCTTCTGCGTGTTTTGTTTCTGTGAACTGCGGAAACAGATGAAGCATCATTTTCTAATGCATTAGTTATTTCTTGGCAGCGCGCTGGGACAAGAAGTGGACCCCGTTTATTTCAATTGCGCCACACTGTGACGACGTCGTCGGATATACATGTTGGACCGTCTTGCAGTCCCCATATCCTCCCATACACTTAAGACATGGGTCCCACTGGATAGACCTTGAAATCATTACTGTTGCAGAGTGATTGATGGCTGAACCACGTAGGGTTCAAGCTACTTGAATGTATTTACTAAACAATGTTTTTGGAAGCAAATGAATAAGCAGAGTCCCAGGAACATGCGTGTTTTTCCATCATCAGCTTAGGCGTTTGTCTTCATAAATTAATGATCATCAATGTCTTGTCACGCGGGTTAATTTCGCCTTAAATTTTGATCATATATGGCGAAATCATATTTACGGGATTTTTAGGGATAGCAAGGGTAATTCACTCCCAAATTGAACTTGCTCGGCTGGTCCTATCATCAGACAGAGAAAAACTTTCCCAATTCAAATAGGTAAAAACTCATTCATGCCAATAAACAAGGGGTGTTGGTTATGCTTTCCCTTTAGGATTCTTTCTTTGTAGTTTTAAGTTCAGTTTTTAGTTTCCGCGATGCCTTTCTTTAAGGTTCTTAGCTTCCGGTTTTTAGTCAAAAATCAAAAAGCTGAAATAACCAGCACAAATAAATCAATTACCAATAATAAGCAAACATATAAAATTATTGAAACTAAAAAATTAATTGTACCTGATACTTTAAGCATTCAAAAGTTATAAAAATATTATACCACACATAATGGAGTATGAATAATAAGAAGGCAAAATGGTCCTTGTTATTTATGCATAAAAATTAACTATAACCTGCTGGTAAGGGAGGTTGCATGGTATGGGTTAAGTATAATTAAGGGGCAGTCTGTTAGCATGATTTCTTTTCTGACGTTACATTCCTTTGTGTCTCTAGTTACCATATGGATATGGTTTGCATGGTTTTTGCTTCCATGAAGCTCCATGGTGATCTTTACCCTGGTTGTTTTTAGTGGGGCGGCCACTAAGTTTGGTTTTTTTTTTTTAAGCAAAAAACGTTTGGGGAGTGTTAAAAGTTGGACTTGATGAGAATTTTTTTTTGGTTCCCTTGTTATACGCAAGTATTTTTTTTACTGGAGACAATTCTAATGACAAGAAGATTTTGAGTGTATTTTTAGGAAAAACGAACACCTGAATGCCTAAGGACCAGGTCGGATAAAGAAATCAAGTAAAGCGGTGCATTAATTTATGTAAGAATATATGAAGCTATTTTATTTTAATTTTAAGTTAAAAAAGAACTTATACCTTTCAAGTTAAAAATATTATCTCAATTAAATGAAAACAAATCTCCTGAATTTCTTTCAACATGATAACATTGTCTCTTTACATACTTTTCGTAACATGATACATGCACATTTCTAAATATGTCCTTGTTAACAATACTAGTTGCAAACTTCAAACACTCATTTTCACTGCCAGACATAACTATAATGGGTCCATTTACAATAGTTTATAAGTAGCTTTTCAATCATAATTTATAGAATACAAGATAAATATGTGAGAGGAGTTTGGTCTCGACTCATATAAAACGTATTTATAAATGATTTCAATTATAATGGCAAGCAGGGCTGATATTATTAAAGTGATTTGATACCCATGTGATAGATGTCATTAGATTGTATCATAGCCAATAAAATCGTGATTTGAAGGCAAAGGACTGATGAATAAAGGGAAAAATCATTAGATTATATTATCATAACTACATATGCAATAAAAAAATCTTACTTAAAAGATAATTAGATTTTGCTTAAATGAATACCATATATGACGGTACATCACAAACCATGCTTGATAGCACTGAAATAAATGCCACACATTCGTGATAATGTTCAAAAAATTATATACATATATAAGTCAAAATATTTTGAGTAGATTTCTTTTTCCATTCATTTTTCACACATTGCAATTGAAACTAATCATTATTACTTTTAAAACAAAAAAAGTGTCATTCTCCATTGGGCTTATTCCAGAACAATACAATCATAATATGTGTGAAACTAATAAAAAGAATTTAGTGATATTCTTTATAGTACTTAATTTATTATTAACTACTTATTATTATTTGTAATAACTAATTAATAAATACTAATAATTGTTGGCAATAAATATTTGATTAATAATTACTAATTCTTAAAATTATCTCTATACAAAATATGATAATATCTAGAGAGCATGCATAATATCAAATGTTTCTCAACATAAATAAAATAAAAATATGGAATGGTTTTACATTGCATCTAAAATAGAACATGATTTGTAGGTTGCCGAAAATTCTCATTTTATTATGTTAACATTTACTACCTCCGGTCCTTAATATAAGATCCTGTTTGACTTTTATTTTGATCCTAAATATAAGACCTCAATCCACTTTCTCTCTCATATTTATATATATTTTTTCAAAATAGTCTTTCTAATAATGATAGTTCTACTTAATACACTTTATTAGCAAGGATATTTTAGGAAAGAAAACACCTATTTAGAATAAATAACTCTGTTATGTTAGGTGAAGAGGTTCAACTCTGTTATGTTTTTAAGGCACCCGGGTGATCAGCTCTCTTAATAGTATACAATTCAGATGTTTAATTTCATGTCTTACTGTAAAAGGTACTTGGATCTAGTTAATCAAAGGGTAGATATCCAGCAGTCAAAACATATAGAATAACCTCACAGGACCCAAAACCTGTCGTCACTCCATTACAACCCCTGTGACCAAGCACCAAATCCAACTTCAACTTTACCCCTTGGACCACATACATTTACTGAAATTAGAAGAGTTTAATGAATAAAAACAATTTACACATCAAATATATGATTGAAAGACACCTCTGTGAGTTTCTAAACTTCAAGATGCCATTGAACTTCCTTTTTCTGCGATGATGCTTCTTTCTTGCAGCAACCAGAGCCCTACAGACATAATTCTCCAAGTTGAATGCACAGCAAATAATGAACAGTAATAGAAAGAGGCCAAAAAAATAGAGCAGAAAAAAATAGAATACTGAACGACATGCTAGTACTCACATATGTAAATTATGGTTTTCCATGGAACAAAAAGAAGAGGCATCATGGCAGATGTTGACAGCATATGTACCGGTTAAAAGAACGCAATGGAAATTACAGAAACTATTGATGCTTCCTCAGAGTCAAAAATATTAGTTCTCTCTATTAACATTTGCAATTCTGCATACATGAGATAGAAACACGTTTATTAAATAATCAAATAACAAAAATAGCAGAAATTTTGGACCTATTTGTTTTTTTTTCCCCTTTGTTTTCTTATTCTCAAAACAATTTTATAAAATTGTCTTTAAGAACAAGTTTTCGAAACAAAAACAAACAAAAAAATTGTTTGAAAAATAATTTTTAAAAAATCATATTTAAAAAAATATAAAAAATTACATTTTAATAAGTGACAGTTATCACCCGTAGTGATAAGTGTAGGTTGTACAGGAGAAGAGAATGAGATTTCTCTAATTTTTCAAAACAAAAAAATAAAAAATATAAGAACAAAAACAAGAACAAGAAAACATATAAAAGTTATTTTGGTTCTTCAGTTTTTAAAAACATATTATTGTTTTTTTTGTTTTTTAAAACAATAAACTAAAAACAAACTGCCAAACAAGTTTTTTTTGTTTTTCTGTTGTTAAAAACAAAAAATTGTTTTCAAAGCAAGAAACCAAACAAGCTCTTTATCATCAACAAATTTACATTGGAAACCAAATAAATGAGCCAATACCTTTGGCAGCCGATAGAAATATCTTCCACCATGCAAAAGGGCAAATGTACTCCTCTGTGTTGCGAAGAGACAGAACAACTTATTATGAAATAACAGAAAACACAAAAATTTAACAACCAATAATATTGGAAGCCAAATAAATGAACATAGATGTTTCAGAAAGTATGAGAGCCACCCACCATGGTTTGTTGCTGCTAATTTTATGAGGAAAACAAATCTGAGGCATGGACAAGGGAGAGTGAGAAGATCAAAGACATCTGAGAGAGGAAAGGGCTTTGGAGAAGGGAAAAGAAGGGAGCAATGGTCAGCTCTGAGGGAGAAGATGATGTTCCTTGATTTAGGTCACCATCTTCGTGCCTTAAACTTATGTCGCAGAAGAAACCACCAGCCCTACCGCTAGAGTCATCCCTTCAAAACTGGTTGGATATGGGGACTCTTGGCGCTTGAATATGAAGGATGAAGGTAGCATCACAGCCGCTGGCCTAGGAATGAATTGAGGAGCCATCAAGTGAAGAGAGAGAGAGTGGAGGAAGAGAAAATTGATAAAAAGCCGACAGAGAGAAATCAGGTGAGATTCAATGGCAGGGGATTGGGTTGAAATGTATGAGATGCCAGATTCAAAATTCAAAAAATGAACACTGTAGGATTAGAGAGATGAGAATGTAGGGGAGAGAATGTAGGATTTTGAATTTTGTATTTGAATGGAACATTGCCAACCCAAAATGGAAATGTATGCTCTCTTGAATCTAGAGTTCATTGTCCTCTTGTCCATTTTCATGTTTCTGCGCCACTTGCAATTCAGCCTTATGCAATTCTGCATCACTGCAATGACGAATGCCTTGCTTCACTCTGTGCTCCCTTTGGCCTTCATGACAACAGCTTCTCTCTCTTGCTTCAAGCCGTGTCGTGAGAATTAAAAATTTTTGACCCTAGTGTCCACCTACCTTTCATATTACCTCGCTTTTATAATTGAATTCTATATTAAAAATTGCATAAAAATACTTATATGCTCTATTTAATGAAAATTCTTGTGGTTTATTTAAAATGGGAAAAATAAATTTTAAAAACAAATATTTTATAAGATTATAGTAGATAATAAAAATATTTTCTAAGATTTCAAGTTTAAATGAAACTTATAAAAATTTTCATACATTGAATTTCTCAAATACTAGTATTTCTTTCTTCTCTAATTTCAAACTGTCTTATGAAAATTGAAAAAAAGATGAAAGTTTTATATATTTTTTTTAATATCCACCTTTGATAGTTTGTATTTTTCACAATAGAACTGATTATTTAAAGTTATATAAAAAAATTATATAGTTGATAATAATTCTTGTCATCGATTCAAAAAAATAAATTTTAAAAATTAAAATTTTATAAGATTATAACAAATAATAAAAAAATTTATAGGATTTTATTTTTAAATTATATTTATAGGAATAGTGAATAATTGTAAAAAAAAATTTACCAGCATGAATATTTGTAAAAATATTGTTTCTAGGGACATGGAATAATTTTAAAATAATCTTCAACAACCACCTTAAAAAATATTTTTCCTATTTTCGTCTTTTAAATATTTGAAGAAGACAAGAGAGAGAAAATATCTTGTTATCAACCATAATTTTTATCTTGTATTTAATATTTAAAAAGTAACTTCTAAGGATATGGAATAATTTAAAAATAATCTTTAATAACTGCCTTAAAAGAAATTTTCTATTTTCATTTTGTTTTTAATATTGAAAAAAGATAAGAAAGAGAAAATATCTTGTTATCAACCATAATTCTTATCTTCGATTTAAAATAAGGATAAGAAAGTTACATGATAAAATTTTTTCAAGATTGTGGTGAATAATAAAATATTGTGCTAATATTTTGTTTTCAAAGGAAGCTTATAAGGATGCAGAATAATTTAAAAAATAATCTTCAACAACCCTTTAAAAAACTGTTTTTCAGTTTTATTTGTATAAATGTTTTGAAAAAAGCAAGAAAGAGAAAATATCTTATTTTTAACAATAATTCTTGTCTTGTATTTAAAATAAAGAAAATAAATTGGCAAAATAAGATTTTATAAAATTGTATTAATAATAAAAGATAGTATTAAGATTTTTTTAAAAAACTTATTTATAATTTTAAAAATAATCTTCAACATCGTTAAAAAATAATATTTTTAGTTTTATATTTTTTATATATTTCAAAAAAGCAAGAAGCTGAAACAACCAACACAAATAAATCAATTACCAATAAGAAGCAAACTTGCAAAATTATTGAAACTAAATACTTTCAGCATTTGAAAGTTATAAGAATATTATAGCACACACGATGTAGGATGAATAATAAGAAGACAAAATGGTCCTTACTAATTGCTATTTATGCGTAAAAAGTAACAATGACCTGATGGTAAAGGAGGTTGCATGGTATGGGGTAAGTATAACTAAGGGAAAGTCTATTAGCATGATTTCTTTTCTGACGTCACACTCCTTTGTGTCTCTAGCTACTACTACCTCCGGTCCTTATTATAAAACCCGGTTTGACTTTTTGTTTGGTCCTAATTATAAGACCCCAATCCATTTTTTCTATCATATTTATGTATTTTTTTCCAAGATAATCCTTCTAATAATGATAGTTTTAGCCAATATACTTAATTAACAAGGATATTTTAGGAATGACAACACTTATTTATTACAAATAACTAACTTAACTTACTTTCTTAATCTCCTCAAATAAGTTAACTGGGTCTTATAATTAGGACCGGAGGTAGTATATGGATATGGTCCGCATGGTTTTTGCTTCCATGAAGCTCCATGGTGAGCTTTACCCTGGTCGTTTTTGGTGGGGCTGCCACAAAGTTCGGTGTTTTTTAAGCAAAAAACATTCGGTGAGTGTTAAAAGTTGAACTTGTTGAGAAGATTTTTTCCCCCTAATTATACACGTATTTTTTTTTTAAACTGGCAACAGTTCTAGTGACAAGAAGATTTTGAACGTATTTATTGTTTTGGAAAAACGAACTCCTAAATGTCCAAGGACCAAGTCAGATAAGGAAATCGAGTAAAGCGGTACATTAGCTTATGTAAGAATATGTGAAGCTATTTTATTTTTATTTTAATTTAAAAAAACAGAACTTATACCTTTCAGGTTGAAAATATTATCTTAAACTGAAAACAAATCTCTTGAATTTCTTTCAACATGATAACAATGTCTCTTTACGTACTTTTCCTAACATGATACATGCACATTTCTAAATATCTCCTTTTTAACAATATTGGTTGCAAACTTCACAATTTTCACTGCCAGGCATAACTATAATATTGTTAAAGTGATTTGGTACCCATGTGATGGATGCCATTAGATTGTATCATAACCAATAAAATCGTGATTTGAAGGCAAAGGACTGATGAATAAGGGAAAAAATCATTAGATTATATTATCGTAACTACATGTGCAATAAAAAAAAAATCTTACTTAAAAGATAATTAGATTTTACTTAAATGAATACCATATATGACAGTACATCACAAACCATGCATGATAGCAATGAAATAAATAACACACATTTGTGATAATGTTCAAAAAAATTTGAGTAGACATTTTTTAAATTCATTTTCCACACATCGTAATTGAAATGAATTAGTATTACTTTAAAAAAACAAAAAAGGTCATTCTCTATTGGGCTTATTCCAGAACAATACAATCAAAATATGTGGAACTAATAAAACGAATTTAGTGATATTCTTTATAGTACTTAATTTATTATTAACTACTAATTATTATTTGTAATAACTAATTAATAAATACTAATAATTGTTGGCAATAAATACTTGATTAATAATTACTAATTCTTAAAATTATCTCTATACAAACTATGATAATATCTAGAGAGCATGCATAATATCAAATGTTTCTCAAAATAAATAAAATAAAAAATATGGAATGGTTTTACATTACATCTTAAATAGAACATGACTTGTAGGTTGCCCAAAATTCTCATTTTCTTATGTTAACATTTAATAAAGATACATTTATTATGATGTGAACTAAAAGTTATTACATAGAATATTATCTGACACCTTCATAAAGAACTTTTGACCAACTGGGCTTTTCATGAGTCATTGAATATGGAACATTTACACAAGATAGCCACGTTGCTTTTCCCATTGATAGGTTTGATCATGAAGGAGATCATCAATGTCTGTTTGATTTTTTGACAACCTCCTAACCTATGGTTATGTACACATTGATAATCCAGCATGAGGGAGAATAGGAGGACATAATACATATAATGCAGAACTAAAGAGGGTGACACTCTTTTAGGAAACAAATGAGAATGAGAATTGAGGGAAATTATGTGCTAAACAATTTGAAATAGGTTAAAGAAACAAAGAAAATGATAGGTGAAGTGGTTCAACTCTGTTATGTTTAAGGCACCAGGGAGATCAGCTCTCTTATTAGTATATAATTGAGATGTTTAAGTTCATGGCTTACTGTAAAAGGCACTTGGATCCAGTTAATCAAAGAGTAGATATCCAGCAGTCAAAACATGGAGAATAACCTCACAGGACCCAACACCTTTTGTTACTCCATTACAACCCCTGTGACTAAGCACCAGATCCAACTTCAGCTTTGCCCCTTGGAAGACATAGTCTGGAGCCCCAAAGCTGAAATCTTTATATTCCCGGGAGAATATGGCAATAAATTTTCAAGCTGCAGAGAGGAGAAATAACAATCAATAACTGAAAATCACAAGGATGACCGGAAGCTCCCAGGATCCCAGTGTAAGCATACCCTTAAATCTCTAATAGATTCCCTTACTGGATTTATCTGCTAGCTTTAGCTTCATCAGCCAAGACAGTTATGGTATGCCTGCACATTCATTTTTTTTTTTGGGAACAAATTATGAAAATATTAAAGAAATAGTAAATGTTTTGAATTAAGGGAAAATGCACTACTACAGACGGCAATATAATTAGTCTAGCTGCATATTCTTAAGAAACTCAACTCCTTTAACTCCACCTTTGGAGGAGGAGGCCCCTGGTAAAAGCTGCAAGTAAGTGGGGTTTAGACAATAATGTGCAAAAAAAGAAGAAAGAAAGAAAGCAAACATACATTTGCTGAAATTATAAGCGTTTAATGAATAAAACCAATTTACATAACAAATATATGATTGAAAGACACCTCCGCAGGTTTCTGAACTTCAAGATGCAGTTGAGCTTCCTTTTTCTGCGATGATGCTTCTTTCTTGCAACAACCAGAGCCCTACAAACATGATTCTCCAAGCTCAATGCACAGCAAATAATGAACAGTAATAGAAAGAAGCAGAAAAAAAAAAAAGGAGCAGAAAAAAATAGAATACTGAACGACATGCTAGTACTCACGTATGTAAATTATGGTTTTTCATGGAACATAAGGAAGAGGCATCATGGCAGATGTTAACAGTATATGTATCAATTAAAAGAACAAAATAGAAATTACAGAAACTATTGACGCTTGCTCAGATTCAAAAATATTAGTCTTCTCTATCAACATCTGCCTACATGAGATAGAAACACATGTTTGTTAAATAATTAAATAACAGAAATTTTATCATCAACAAATTGACATTAGAAACCAAATAAATGAGCCAATACCTTTGGCAGCCGATAGAAATATCTTCCACCATGCTATAGGAAAATGCACTCCTTGGTGTTGCGAAGAGACAGAACAACTTATTATGAATTAACAGAAAACACATAAATTTAACAACCAACAAATTGTTAGTGGAAGCCAAATAAATGAACATGGATGTTTCAGAAAGTATGAGAGCCACCCACCATGGTTTGTTGCTGCTAATTTTATGAGGAAAACAAATGTGAGGCATGGACGAGGGAGAGTGAGAAGATCAAAGACATCTGAGAGAGGAAAGGGCTTCAGGGAAGGTAAAAGAAGGGAGCAATGGTCAACTGTGAGGGAGAAAATGATGTTCCTCAATTTAGGTCGCCATCTTCATGGCTTAACCTTACATAGCAGAAGAAACCACCAGCTCTACGCTAGAGTCATCCCTTCAAAACTGGTTGGATATAGGGACTCTTGGCGCTTGAATATGAAGGATGAAGGGAGCATCACAGCTGCTGGGCTAGGAAGGAATCGAGGAGCCATCAAGTGAAGAGAGAGAGTGGAGGAAGAGAAAATCGATGAAAAGCCGACGGATATGGGGGAGAGAATGTAGGATTTTGAATTTTGTATTTGAATGGAACATTGCCAACCCAAAATGGAAATGCATGCTCTCTTGAATCTAGAGTTCATTGTCCTCTTCTCCATCTTCATGTTTCTGCGCCACCTGCAATTCAGCCAAATGCAATTCTGCATCACTGTGATGATGAATGCCCTGCTTCACTCTTCCACCTTTTCCGTTGCTTCAGCCATCACGACAGCAGCTTCTCTCTCCCGCTTCAAGCCATGTCGTGAAAATTAAAATTGTTTCACCCTAGCGTCCACTTACCTTTCATATTATCACCTCGCTTTTATAATTGAATTTTATATTAAAAATTGCATAAAAAATACTTATATATTTAATGAAAATTCTTCTGATCTATATAAAATGAGAAAAATAAATTTTCAAAATAAATATTTTATAAGATTATAGCAGATAATAAAAAATATTTTCTAAGATTTTAGGTTTAAATGAAACTTATAAAAATTTTCATACATTGACTTTCTCAAATATTAGTATTTCTTTCTTCTCTGATTTCAAGTCGTCTTACGAAAATTGAAAAGGATGGAAGTTTTTTTTTTTTTAATATCCACTTTTGATATTTTTTTTTAGTTTTCACAATAGAACTGATTATTTAAAGTTACATAAAAAATTATATGTTTGATAATAATTCTTGTCATGGATTTAAAAAATAAATTTTATAAGATTATAACAAAAAATAAAAAATTTTGTAGGATTTTATTTTTAAATGATACTTATAAGAATAGTGAATAATTGTAAGAAAAAAAATTTACCAGCATGAATATTTGTAAAAATAATCTTCAAGGATTTCATTGAAAAAAAATGTCTCTAGGGACCTTAAAAAATGTTTTTCTATTTTCATCTTTTAAATATTTAAAGAAGACAAGAAAGAGAAAATATCTTGTTATCAACCATAATTTTTATCTTGTATTTAATATTTAAAAAGTAACTTCTAAGGATATGGAATAATTTAAAAATAATCTTCAATAACTGCCTTAAAAGAAATTTTCTATTTTTGTTTTTCGAATATTTAAAAAAGGTAAGAAAGAGAAAATATCTTGTTATCAACCATAACTCTTATCTTGGATTTAAAATAAGGGTAAGGAAGTAACATGATAAAAAATTTTCAAAATTATAGTGGATAATAAAATATTGTGCTAATATTTTGTTTTCAAAAGAAGCTTATAAGGGTATAGAATAATTTAAAAAATAATTTTCAACAACCTTAAAAAAAAAAAATTTTAGTTTTATTTGTATAAATGTCTTTAAAAAAGCGAGAAAGAGAAATATCTTATTTTTAACAATAATTCTTTTCTTGTGTTTAAAATAAAGAAAATAAATTTACAAAATAAGATTTTACAAAATTATATTACTAATAAAAGATAGTATCAACATTTTTTTATGAAACTTGTCCATAATTTAAAAAATAATCTTCAACATCCTTAAAAAATAATATTTCTAGTTTTGCATTTTTTATAGATTTCAAAAAACCAAGAAAAGATTATTGTACAGTATGCATGGTACAGTATGAATTGCTAAGATATGCTTGCAACTTATATAACTAATTAGGTTTTCTTACGTAAGTTGCTCTGTAAATTAAGAAATAGTTAAATTATTTATTTGTTGAAAAAATTTTGTTGACCTTTTAAAACACCTTATAAAATCATTTGTATTGAAATTACTCTATATATAAATGGAAACTCCATTAATAAGGCATAACTTGGAAAAAGAATGATAAACATGGAGGATAAAATGGATTTGACTCCTTTTTTTTTTTTTGTGACAGGATTTAACTCTTATGTTTATCACCAATTGTAATTCTCAACAAGTTTTTATATTAAAAATAAGAGAAAGTTTTTTTTTTTGGAGAATTTGGTTAAATTAGTACAATCCGATTTTCTGTTTCCATTTTATTTTTATTTTTACTTTTATTGTAAATGATATTTTTAACTGTATAAGATTTATTTTTTTTCGTTCTTTTTAAATTTAATTTATTGTAAGTATGCTTCTTTTCTATTTTTAACGCGGTTTTGAATGACCGAAAGAAGCAAGAAAATTTTGTGGTTTTCCCCTTGGTTATTCCCTCGAATTTTGCAGAAAATTCTGCATACTAGAATTTAAACAAGAAAAGTCCGCCGACAATTAATTCTTAATTCTTAAATAATACAAATAAAAAAATTTGGAATATAGTAAAATTCGGAAAATAAAAACTTGGTTCATATTTTAAATGTTAAAGGTGCAAAAATACCCATTTAATTTTACTCAAAATGCCCTCATTACCGTAAGCTCTTCCCGAAGTGCAAAAGTACTTATGAAGTTGTAAAAATAAGGCAAAAATAACACAACCGTTAAATTTGCTTAACAGCCATTATTTTTTGCCGTGGGCCCGTGTTAACTTTCTGAAAGAATGGAAATACCTCTCACTCGAAAATATCAAAGAAGTATAAAAGTAAAAAAATACCAATAAACATTTTGCCAAAATACACCAAACACTATGTTTTTTGATAGGTACAAAAGTGCCGATGACTATGCAAATAAATTAATTCTTTAAGATTTGGAAGAAAAAATTCTATTAAATTTTATTATACTATTATAATACTGACAATTTTATGATTAATACATGTGTTTGGTTTTCTAAATTTGCATCAAGTTTTAATTTAGTCCTTTAAATTTATCAAGTGTATTCTCAGTACCTTAAATGGTAACTCCATAATTAAATATTAAAATGTTAATATTTAATCCCTATATTTTAAAAAACTAATGAAGCTGATTTTAACATTAACAACCTATCTTTCAATATATAAAAATATTATATTGAATGATTAAATGCTAAGCCTGTCGTGTCAGCATTTAAATACGCTGAGTCGGCATTTTTCCATGAGAGTCCAACAGTATGAAAATTAAGAGACTAAAAATACACGTTATAAACTTTGAAAACTAAAATAAAAATTGATGCATTTCCTCTAAAACTGAAAGAATTAATTTATTTGTAAAGTCATGGGTACTTTTGGACCCATGAAAAAAACACATGATACTTGGTGCACTTTGGCTAAAAGTTTATTGATATTTTTGAACGTTTATGCTTCTTTGATTTTTTTGAGAAAGGAGTGTTTACGTACTTTCATAACATTAACATGGACCTCATAGTAAAAACTAATAGGCGTTCAGTAAATTTAACGGTTGCATCATTTTTGCTATATTTTTACAAGTTCATGGGTACTTTTACACCTTCAAAAAGCTTATGGTGGCCAGTGCACTTCAGGTAAAAGTTTATGAGTATTTTTGCACTCCATCCTATTTTAAATTACTCTTCTTGCTTCTCCTCTTTTTCTTTTGTTAATCTTTGTCGCATATTTCATACTTAATTATTTCGCTCCTCATCTATAAGTATACATTAAGATGAAAATAGGCTTGGCCTTTATGAAAAGCCTATTCAAAGTCTAACTTAGCCTAGTTAGTAAATAAGTCAAACTTAAGGGGTATTTGGATAGAAATTAAATCATGATTTTAGAAGTGCTTTTACAGCATACGAAGTAAATATGCAGAAGAGTTTGCCTCGTTTTACGAAAAAGTACTTTTTAAAAACATTTCTATGTATACCCAAACCCAAACACTCCCCTTACATTCAGGCTAATTTCTAGGTCTATTTAAACAAATTGGCCAGACTTATTTTCTTAAGGCCTAACTTACAATCCCACATGCCTGACCTACTTAATTTTTTTGTTTTAAAATTTGTGCTACTATATATAATGCAATCTAAATTAATTTTATAATATTACTAACTTTGGCTTAACGCTAAGCTTCATATCACAATTTCATTCATCAGTCATTTAATTTACCTCTACCTCTCTTCTTTCCTTTAGATTGCTGGCAACTCGAGCTCACTCCCTTCACCTGATTTGAGTTGTTAGCTATAGTATAACCATTGTTTTAAGTTCATTTTAGTGATACAAGTTCTTTTGCATTTTTTCAGGCTCAACACTTAAACTAACCAGGCATATATAATCAAGCTACCCACTTCCAAATATCCATTTCTTTATCTAACATTTTAATAATTTTAATTATAAATTCACATAAAATTCCATTTAAATAATCGAGCTCTCCAATTAATTCAAAATATTCAAATTCTAATTAAGATATTCAAATTTAAAATTAATTATTAATTTTTTTATTTGAGCCTATAATTGATAGGGGAAATCCCAAAAAAAGCCCTTTGAATATAGAAAATTTCTAATTGGGTCTTGAAATTGTGTAAATGACAGAAAGAGTCAATGGCTTAATCTGTTGTTTGTAAAACAAGAAGAATTGACAACTTTGCCTTGGTTAAACAAAAGTGAGTAGTTATTTTCTAAACGAATCTCGGTAACGTTTACATTGTTCTAGTAATTACATGATTAGCTTTAGTTAATAACAAGGCAACTTCTCACGGGGCATTTCTGACTAATAAAAAAAATGAGTAGTTATTCTCTACATGAATATAGATAACGCCTAAATTCTTATAGTGATTCTTTAAATCATTGTGGTAAATGAATATAAATGAGGACAAAGTTGTCAATTCCTTTTGATTTTACAAATGATAGATTGAGTCATTGACCCTTTCTGTCATTTACACAATTCTAAGACCCAATCAGGAATTCATTATATTCTAGGGGCTTTTTTTAGAATTTTTCCTAATTGATATCTCATTTAATAATGATACTTCCCATTTAATTTAATATATTCAAATTTCAATTAAGATATTCAAATTCAAAATTAATTATTAATTTCTAGAAATGGCTTTGCATGTAAGAAATTCCTATCCCTTCTTCCTCTTCTTCCTTCTTTCCTTCTTCTTCTTATCGGCTCCTTCAAGCTCTGCCTCTTGTTTTTTACCTGTCCCCACGACCTGGGATGGAAGAGAAGGCTGAACGGGTTGCGAATGGATGATGGGCCATTTTGCCCTTCAGTCCAATTCTTGTTTTTGCTTTTATCCTTTCGACGTTATTCTAAAACACCAAATACTTCCCAAAAATCAATCCTTCATACTTTACAAGGATTTCCTTACTCAATTAACTTCTTTACTTTATAAAGTAATTTCTCTAAAATTTCTAGGCCAAAAATATACTCTGGAGTAATTTTCTTGAACTTTTCAAGAAAATAAGTCATATCTCCCTAATTAGCTTCAAGATTATTGAAGCCATATTGGGGGATTAAACCTCTTTATAAACTTTCTAAATTCTCAAAATAATATTTCATAATATTTTTCTAATTTTTTTTAAGCACTAAATATTTTTTTATACCTACTTTCTCCTTAATCTTTTTAAAATTTCATCAGAAAATGGGCTTTTCTTTTGCCAATAAAATAATGTTGTGGTTCTAATCATTAAAATAATTCATTAGGACCTCTTAATTTCTTAATAGCCTATTTTATAGTCTTAAAATTTGGAATGTTACAGAAAATAGCAAGGAGACTTCATGAAGCCTCTTGTTAATTTTTTTTTTGGAAAAATTATTCTTTTAGTCTTTGTACTTTTGACTCACTTATAACTCAGTCCTTTAAGTTTAACTCTGTGCAACTCGGTCCCTCTACTTATGACTCGGTTGTAACTCAGTTCCTATTTTTTTTTAATAATTTACAAGTCAATACCGAGTCATCTTACATGGCAGAAAAACATTATTTATATTATTAAAAAATTGAACACCTGGCTTCTAAGCTCCACCTCAGCTTTGAAATAATAATAAAAAACGCATAAGCCCATCAAATTGCTTCTTCTCCCCTTGGCGATCACACTGCTGATCTTAAACACCATCTGAGCCTCAGCTCCACCATGACTCCTTGGCTCCATCTCCATTCTAAACTCCATCTGATCTTACGAGTATGCGTACTTCAAGTGTTCCTACCTCCCTGAGTTTGAACCCAGAAATCTTTAGCAAATGTTAATATGAATATGAATATGGAAGAATGTGAATGAGAGTACTTGAAAAGTTGTTCTTGTAATGCCTGTGCAACGACAAATGTGAGAAATGGAGGTAGTGGGTGCTTATAGCTTGGCATGGGACTCTGACAGTCACAATGGCATTAAGTGAAGAAGGTCATGATTTACATGTTCGTGTTGATGCTTCTTATTTAGTTTTCCTCCTTTGTTTCAGGCCCTGTCACAGTTGCCAAAATCGATCACTTTGTGGATGGGAGCTGAAGGAAGAGACGGGAAAGTTGAATGGGATAAGGGTGAAGTTTAGAATGAAGATGGAGCCAAGGAGTCCTGGCAGAGTTGAAGATCAGATGGTATTTAAGATCGGCAGCGTGATCACGAAGGGGAGAAGCAGCAATTTGATGGGCTTAGGCGTTTTTTAATTATTATTTCAAAGCTGAGGTGGAACTTGGAAGCTAGATGTTCAATTTTTTAATGATATAAATAATATTTTTCTGCCATGTAAGATGACTCAATACTGACTTGTAAATTATTAAAAGAATAGGGAGTGAGTTGTAAGTGAGTCAAAAGTAGAGGGACTGAGTTACATTGAGTCAAACATGAAGGACTGAGTTATAAGTTAGTCAAAAGTACAAGGACTAAAAGATTAATTTTTTCATTTTTTTTTTAAGTAGAAGAATTTGTGCAATGTTGTAGTTAATTTGTTAAGTTCTTAGTCATATTATTAATTATGTTGTTTCATGAAATTAAGCTTGTAAATTGTACCTCTTGGGATGTAAAGATCCTCCATAAGGAGGTAAGCAGTAGCTGATACAGCTTCAAAAAGGTAAATTCTATGGTCAGGATGCCATGAATGCATAAATAGAGGTTGTCAATAGTTTCTAATATTATGTTGAGTTTACGTTTTGTGAAAGGCAAGAGTTGTGCCCTGAAATTTTGAAGGTGAAAATCACAATCACAGGCTTTAAAATGAGTGGTAGTTCATAATATTTGAACGTGTGGAATTTTAATGATAAATTTCTGAAGCTGGCCATGAAATCTGAAGAAAAAAGTTTTGAACATGCTGTTCAGGGTGGGAATTTAGCAGAACATTTGTAAGAGTTAGGTTCTGAAATTTATCCTCGTCAAATATAAGACATAAATTGAGAAAATTCTTTATTACCAACAATGAGACACAATAATGTAGAGTTTTCTGAATATTTAATGGTAAATCTGAAACCTATTGAATCAATTTTGGCTCTATTTCTTTTTTTCTCATGCATGTGGAGCAATTGTGGTTGAAATAAAAAATAAAAGGTATTTTTCATACCTAAGTTAAAGTATACATTTAATCTTGTAAGTTTATTTAAGATTTCAATTTGATCCCTTAACTTTAAGTATATTTTTGGTCTTTTAAACCTAAAATTGTTAGCAAAAAATATAATATTGAGATCTTAAATATTGATAAAATATTTTTAATAATGATATATTCAGTTAAATTTTCAAGGGAAAATCACAAAGAAAGACTTTGGAAATAGAAAAATTGCAAATAGGGACCAATTACAACATTAGTAGTGATTTTGATAACAATTGATAAACAAATGACAATAATTTTTGTGAACTGGTCTTTGTATATAATTTTTTAATTTTCAAGGTTTTTTTTTTCTGGTGATCTTCCCAACTTCAAAATAACTATGATTGTTATCAAAAATATCATTTATGCCTAATAATTTTTGGGTTAAATGACCATAAAAATATGTTACTTAAAGTAAAACCAAATTAAAACCTTATATAAAATTAAAGAATCAAATGTATATCTTTAGCCTCATGTGTAAGCATCAATAATATTTAACTTGAGTCTGGTAAAAAAAAAACTTGAGTCTTATATTTAACAACAGAAAAAATATGATAATAACTATTGATATAATTGATCTTTAATTTCTAGCAAAACAAAAGTAGTGTCAACGAAGGGGAGAGCACAAAACTAAACATGAACTCCTCCTGCCTACCCCCAACTATGTTCACCTTTCCCTCCTTCATATCCCTTCCTAATTTCTTGTTTCATTTCCATGCATCTTCATCATTTTCTTTATTATTGTTCAATTCAAATCTGTTTACACTATAATTGTTGACTATATGACTTATTTTTCCTAAATTCATAAATTAATTTGTTTCTCCTAACTAAATTATACAGTCTCTCCCTCACACACACAAGAACTTAAAACTAGACAAGTCATCAAGTTAGTCTCTAAAATTTGTCCTGATGCAATTCAACCCTTATAGTTTAACTATTTTAAGACATTAGTCCTTATATCTTAGATTATTTCATGAAATTTTGAAATTAAAGTTGTAAATAGTTAAAACTATAGAGACTGAGTTGTAGTGAGTTAAAGTTTAGAAGTTGAGTTTTAAGTACATCAAAACTATGGAACTAAGTTGCAGAGATAAAATTTAAGGATTAAATTACAATCAAATCAAAACTATAGGGATCAAATAATGATATCCCTCATTAAAGTAGTTGATAAAAAAAATTAAAGCAAGATACTAGGGAGGAAAGTAAACCTTTTTATTAGAGGTGAATATCAACAACAACTATATTTTTCGTGTATAAATTTAAGAACAATACTTACATCAAATTTCTTATATCCATATGTTAGGTTCTCCAATCATACATGATCGTGTGTCCCATTTTTGAAATATTAGTATTTAATAGTATTTAATTATAAATCCACATGAAACAAAAAGGGACACATTGTGTGATTAGAGAACTTGATATAATGGGTATAAGGAACTTAGCTTAAATTTTTTCCTAAATGTAATTGCTTGAATTATCTCTAACTAAATTTCTTAATATCTATGAATAAGTATTAGTAACTTATATTTAAAATTGAAATTAAGTAGAAATCTCCTTATTGTAATTTCAGAATGGTTCAAATTTGTCTAATTAACATGATGCCCTTCTCTAATTATTTGGCATTAATCGCAGATAAACAATATGTCATATATATGTCCATAAAATTGTACAATTAATTATTTCAGCTTTCTCTTAATCGATTTTAACGAAGTTATTAATAACAATAAAATATATTTTATAAAAATAAGTTAAAAATTAAAAAAAAATTAATCAAAAAAATAAAAATATTTAATCTTCACTTAAAACAACCCAGTCTTTATAATTTGTTGAGCTGAAAAATTATGAGAAACTGAGTGTTTTTTTTTAACTAAAAAATTATAAAAATTGATTTGTCCTGAATCAAGAAATTATAGGGATTGAATTAATTCAAATCAAAGTTCAGAAGCCACATTAATAATTAGAAAAAGGTCAAGAACTAAAATATATGAAAGAATGTAAGATTAATTTGCTGTGGATTTCACTTGCAGTGACAAGATTTCATCATAAATAATTGACTTTATATAATATTTTAATTTGGTCCCTTAACTTTAAAAATTATTTTCATTTATTTAATCTTAAAATTATTTGTCTTAAATGATTTTTTTTATAACAGTCGTTTCGTTTTGAAAATTGAACATAATATGTTAGTATTTCAGTAAAAAAAAAAAATAATATGTTAGCATTTGAGAATTTTTTATCAATATTTAAGATATTAATGTCACTATTTTCTAAACGATTTTAGGATTAAAAAACTAAAAATATATTTTTTAAAGTTAATAGACTAAATTAAAATTTTGTATAAAGTTAAATGACTAAAAGTATACTTTAGCATAAAATGAATTATGAAAATATGTTTATAAACAACAAGAAACCAAACTAATATAAATGCCAACACCATTTATATGCCATTCTAGGGTCCATTTGGATTGGCAGTAGGAAGTAGATTATTTTTAATTTAACTTTTATAAAGTTAGATTGGGAAAAAAATTAAATTGGATAATATGATTTATGTCTGGATTGAATTTTATAAAATTTAGTTTGGGTACAAAGTTATTTGGATTATGACTGAATAAAAGTAAATTTAGTTTGTAAAATTACCAAAATGAGTATGATTTTTATTAAATAATAAAAAATGAGTTTACATATATAATGAATTTAAATTATTTTAATGTGAAGAAGTGAAATTTAATGACTAAAATATATTTTAAAATATTAGAGATATCATAAAAAAATTTTGTAAATATAAAGTGAAATATAAATTTTAAAAAATTCAAAATTACTTATGCGCACGCACACACATTTATATGTGTACAATCTTCTTTTATAGTTAAAACGTATATTACATAAACTTCCTCCTACATTTAAGATTCTATTTCCATCTACCCAAACCGTTAAGTTTGACTTTAAGTTATTTTTTTGACCAAAATGCCTCTTTTTAACTTAATAATTATTCAGACATTTATATTTTTCAAAAAATTTATAAAATAAAAAATAATTCTAATACCTGTATTTTTAAAATTTTCAATATGTTATAAAATTTTTACCTAAATCATAAAATTTTACAATTTTAATATTTCGTCACATTCATTAAAAATTATTTACTTTGATTCCTTTTAAATTATAAGAACATATTTTAAATACATAGTTTTGGTTATTGTCAAGTTTAAATCATACAAGTTTTAAAAATTTATAAATTATTTAAATTTACAATTCAAAACTTTTAAACACATCTTTGTTTCAAAAATTTATAAACATATTTAGTCAAGTATATATATTTATTGGAAAAAATTAGTTAAATTTTTAATAAAATATTTTATATTTACCTTAATTGAATGAAATTCATGCAATTGTAAAAATATAATTTTGAAATTTATTAGAATGAGGGGTAAAATAGTAAATAAAATTTATTTTAATATAAATTTTAATTAAAAATAATATTTTTAGAATCTTTTAGAATATTCCTAATGGTATTAACTAATTGGACTAAACTGTATGTTTTAAAAATAGAGAAGAGATCTGTGTAATTGATACGCACTAAAAGGATAGTTAAAATATTTTACTCGAAAAAGTATGATTACATATAAGTCTTAGGTAAGAGGAGGAGCTTTTCAAAAAAGTGGAATTGAAACCACCTTTGGGCCCAGAAGTCAAACGGGCCAAAAGCTTCTCCAAACACCAAATTGATAGCCCAAACATGCTTAAAGTTGCAAAAGTTACTAATTCTTTTGGATAAAATCAAACTATGGTTTGGAGAATAAATTTTGAAAGAATAGATTTTATAAAAAAAATTTTTTTAATAAAGTCATGGTGTTTAGAAAGTTGCTATCAGAAGTACTTTAGACATTTACAAATTACTAAAAATGACATAAGTAATCATAAAAGATAGATTTTATAATATATTTTTATTTCAAGTAATAAATTTGTTAATAATATATTTTTGTCAACATAATAAATAATATATAAAAATATATTAATAAATAATTAATATGTGTGTATCAATTTATAAAATATAAGATTAAATTAATATGTTTTTAGAAAAAAGATATTTTTTCACAAAATTGAATAAAAATATGTAAAAACAACATATTAATTATTATAATAATTGTAAGGTTGCAACGAAATATAGTATTTGTATAGGTATTTTTTTTAACAACATATTATACTGTAGGAAAAAAAGAAATAAAAAACACATGACTCCTAGACTTGTATATAATAAACAATTTCATCTCTTATGGATAATTATTACCCCAATGACCATATTTTCGCCCCCCAAAAGTGAAAAATTTTAGCTGCTTCCGAAACCATGATTTAGGGGGTGTTTGGATGAAAATCAAATCATGATTTAGAGAATAGCTTCTGAAAAATAGATTTTGGGAGAATAGATTTTGTAAAAAAAAGTGATTCTGATAAAGTGAGAGTTTTTGAATAGTTGTTATTAGAAACACTTTTTACATATATAAATCACTAAAAAAAAGCATAAGTGAATATGATAATTACATAAAAGATATATTTTATAATATATTTAATTTGAAGGAATAAAATTGTTAATAATATATTTTTTACCAACATAATTAATAATATATGAGATAATGTAATTAATAAATAATTAATATAATTAATAATATATGAGATAATGTAATTAATACATAATTAATATGTGTATACATATTTATAAAATATAAGAATAAACATGTTTTAAAAAAAATGATTGTTTTACCAACTGAAAAATATTATTTTATTTTGAAGATTTTAAGCATAAAATCTCATGATTTTTTTTTACAAAATTGAATTTGAAATTTATTGTATAACAATTGATGTGAGGAATTTTCACCATCCAGGAGCCTATTGATGTGAGGAATTTTTATCATCGCCGAGAGACTTCAATTCATCCACTCCGCCTTTCTCTCCTCTCACACCTATCATAATTATGCAGTAGTAGTATTTTCATTAAGCCAGAAGCGAAATGTTTTTGCTTTGGATGAAACCATGTTTTAGAACAAACCATGGTTTCAAAAAATAATCAGGTGTTTGGGTATTTTTTAGGCCAAACCATGGTTTGGGCCTCAAAAGCATTTTTTGCAGGTTTGCCAAACACCGCTTAATAGGCCAAAACTATAATTTTGGGCCAAACCAAGGTTTTGTTAAAAATTGGGGTGTTTCCAGTTTTTGGGCCAAATTATGATTTGGGCCTCAAAAGCACCTGTTATCAGTTTGCCTAACACCTCCTTGAATCCAAATCAGTTGACTCCATTGCACGGTCGGTGATCAATAAGTGAAATATCTATTATATTTTGTAATTGTTATTTAATAATAAATATTTTAAGGGGGATCCATGCATCAATCAAATATTTTGAAAGGGATCAACCACATAAATGAAAGGGGTCCAATGAGCAAATCATAAATAGCTGGCTGGGCCATATATACAATTCATGATGATGCAATTTGGCAATTTCACAACCATGAACCACAATATGCATTTTTACTATTATTATATTGTTGTTAATTAATAGAAAACATGCTCTAATCAATAAAGCTAAGTTATTTACAATATTGAATTGACGATTCATGGAGCCGTAGTAGCCACATTAATGTTGATATGTAGTTATTGATTACTTCACTGCAGTTTTAGTTGAACAAACCAGAATTAATCAAAAAGGCTAAATTATTCCAGAACAGCAAAAATGCCTAAATGTACAATGCCTTACGTAAATGGCATAACGGCTTAAAATTCTGATGTTTTTTTCTTTTTTGCCAACAGACCTTAATGTGTTTCTGCATATTTATATATTAAAAGTTAATGCTATTTACAAGTTGGAAAGAGAGTGATTTTCATTCTTAATGTTGCAAAAGACTCAAAATCTAATTATCATATGATAATTCGCATCATTATTATTTATGATATTTTTCATCTCTTTATTACCTTCCCTGACTATCTACATGCATGAGATTCATTGTACTTAAATTTACAATTTTTGAGGCAATAAGTTTAGTTAAAACATATTATTTGTACTTTTACTTCAATCTGGTCACAATTTTATAAGCTAAGACTGCTTTTCTTTTTTTTTTTTTATGATCTTTATATAAATATGTAAAATATGGGCTAGTGTACTATTACATAGAGTATGAGGAAATAAACTGTACTGTTCTGATGCCTAGTGCATTGTACAATTTATATATATTCTCTATAATATATATTTATTCTTTGTAATGGCCGACGTGCTTATATGGAAAAATATAGTATTTGTTAGTAAGATAATAACTTCGACTAATTATTTGAGGATTGGAATGAATTTTTGGGATAATTAAATTAATTTTAATTGGCTAGGAATTCCCCAAAAAGAATTGAAAACAAACAATAAAAAATGCATTGGATTTAAGGGAAAAGAGATTAAAAGGCCCAATGGCAATCTAGCCAAATTTTACTATATTCAAGGGCGAAAATGAGATTAAAAAAATGATATCAAGGGTAGGATTGGAAGACAAAATGAATGACCAAGATTTACTATTTAAAAGCAAAGCTACTGATGATTAAATACAAATTTGGCAAAGAATATTGATTGGTGGAGTTTTATTATTTTAAATTTGGCAAATATTTAATAATAAGTTGATTAAGATTTCTTCTTCCTTCTTCACTCATTTAGGACAGCACTTGAAAAAACCTGAAAGGGTAGTTATGGAAAGAAACTTCACGGGAAAATGAAAAGCAACACCAAAATAAGAGATACATTCTTTTATAGGAAAACCCCACTCATGGAAAGCTCTCAAACAAATGAAGTTATCTTCTTTCCCTCGCCCTATTATGAGAGATCCTTCCAAACTATTCTTACGCTGTCATCCTCTATAGGGACCGGATGTATTCATGTGATGGAAAGAATTTTTTTTTAATTTATTTATAATCACTAAACATTTCACACGTGGGTATAAATTTTCTTTACCTTTATTATTATGTAAATTTTGCACCCTTAAAGAAAGTGGATATTACTTAAACGTAAGTAAAATTAAAAAGTCATTAAATTTTGAAATGAAGGCAATGAGATTTTTGGTTTTTCTTAATGTTGAGAGGAGCAAGGAAATACAAATTGGAGTAACTTTTTGCAGATTGAAATGCCAATACGACCCAATAAAGGCAAGTAATTTCGAGGCAGTTGACTAAATAATTTTTTTAAGTGCATCATATTTTATGTTTTATCCAAGAGAGAATCTCAAAAAAATTAAAAAAATCTTTAAATTTTAAAATTCTAAATCAATCTTGTTTACTATTGTTTTTTATACTTTGGAAACAAAACAAGAAGGCTAACTAGTAACAGTATTTCTGAGCATGTGAGAAACAGGATCGGCACCCAAGAGCTGCAGTCTTGGGGCTTGTTTGGAGCTCTGTTTAAAACGGACTTTTAAGTAAGTTCACATAAACCGAGACAAAAAACTCTCTTTATATACTTATCTCGTATTCTGTAAATTACATTAAAAAAGTTACTTATAAGTCAATCCAAACAAATCCTTATTGGTCCATCCAGAGCTTTTTTTTGCTAGCTCACAACTTGAATTCTCACATACCAGTCCCTTATGCCAATCACATTTTTGCAGTTATTTCTAATTTAAAATTTTAAAATTTTAGAGATATTATTTTTTGGATTTTCCCTATATTCAAATCAAGATAGAACTAGAAATTTCTCCCCCATGTGGTGCATGGATTAGCATATTTGATTAGATTTAAAACTCTAATAAATTACATTATCTATTATAGTTGAAGATCTACTTTTTATAGAGGTATGATTTTTTTATTCATTCAAGTAGAACTTGAATTAGAGATGCGAAATTTAAGAAGAATCGATAAAAATTTAAAATTATTTATTTATTTCTCCATTTAAGGCTCCAATTAGCAAACTATTTAATTATGATGCTTCACATTTAATACAATATATTCAAATTCCAATTAAGATATTATTCAAATTTAAAATTAATTATTAATTTATTCATTTAAGCCTCTAATTGAAATTTTATTTATTTATAATGTTTCTCGTTGAATTCAATATATTCAAATTTCAATTAATATGTTATTCAAATCTCATTAATTGAATATATTCGGATCCAACAATGTCATATTCGACTCATTTTCAAACAAATAGGGTATTATAAGTTTTCAAGAATATAGTTTATAGTTGATGACAAGAATAAAATTTAAAAGAGAAGTAATATATGTATCACGGTAATGATGATTATTATTTCATGTCATAAATTTAAAATATCACTCAACATATAATAATATTATTGTTTTTATATAAAATTAGATTAGAAGGTTTGTTTGCGACGTGGCTGAAAGAAGAATCTGACAACCATCCCCGCCACCCAGAATTAATAATTAGATCAGCCTCCTTCAACATTTTTAAAGACTAAGGCTAGTTTGATCTTTAACAATTTAAAATATAATTTTCTTGGCTATAAAATATAATTATTAAAATATTTTATTTATTCACATAGTTTATAAGTGAGAGAAGAATCTAACTGAAATAATAAAATGGTCCATTCACACAAAGGAATTGCCCCATCATGAGTCCCATGGCGTTACTATGCAACGCCTCTGTTCCTGTTTTCTCCTATTCTTCATTCAGATGGAACTTTGATCAAGAATGGAAAAGTGCTCAGATGAGGAATATGTAAGAAATCAACACCCAATATGCAAACCAATTTTAGTATTCATCGCATTAATTAGTGTTTTGGTGTTCATCGCTATGGTGAGATATGTACCATCCAAATAAATATAGTTTTAATGGTCCAAATTTAAATTTAAATTAGTAATTTGGGAGAATCAAAATGAGGTCTCAAGGAAGAAAAATAATTTTTAAAGAGTCCCAACAACAACCTAAACAGCATGTAATGACAAGATTCAGAATAGAAAATGACAACTTCTGGGACTTGTTTTGTAATATATTTTTCTTCTTTAAGATCTCATTATAATTGTTCCTAATAATTTTTATAATATTTTTTTAAAAATATATATATTTTGTGAAGCTTAGGGACTAAAATTTTAAGTAGTTAATTTAAAACTATAGGGACCTAATTACAGTTAATTAAAATTCAAAAATTGAGTTTCAATTAAGTCATAACCATAAGGACCAATCCACCCAAGCTTGATGCTATTATCCATGAGGATGTTTCTGCTGCAAAGCCTCCGTAAGGGCCGTCGAGGCTTCTCGTGTTATCAAAAAATAAAAAACCATATAGATCAATTTGTTATAATATAATCAAAATTATGGGGACCAAAAAATTATTTTTTCTTTTTAAATATCCCTCATTAAAGTAGTTAATAAAAACTAAACGAATTATATAGAGGAAAGTAAACATTTTAATTAGAGGTGAATATGAACAATAATTATATTTTGATATAAATTTAATTGTATAAATTATCTCTAACTAAATTTTTTAATATCTAGGGATAAGTATTAGTAACTTCTATTTACTATTTCTTAATACATCTATACAAAGGATCCATTATTATTGGCTTTACCTGTGAAGGGATGCGGATCCCCACCATCTAGAGAAAGGATAATTTCGGTCACTTCCTTCCGAAGGGTTTTGGGATTAATTCATTGTAAATTGTAGTAATAAGCTTGTTGCTAGATGGTTAATAAAGATTTTTTCTTCATTTTATTCTGGTTGTTCTTCTCCAATTTTATATTGTTTACAGTTTATATATAACATGTATATTCACCAAGATGTGAGGTGTGGTACGCTCATAATTGTGCTTATTAAAATATTTGGTGGGCAAATAGTGAATATGCTTACCATATATGGATAAATACATCTTGATTCTTGCTAATTAGGCGTCATAATTGCTTCCGGAATTGTTGTGAATGGCATTGTCCTAGTGGTTAATCGTGCTGGAGATGTTATTAACCAAACTGGTCTCGTAGTAAATGTCCCCAAACATGACGCTCTTACTTGTCTTTCTCAGAGTGTTAACATTGTAAGATAGTTGTTATGAATGGCGTTGTCTAAGTGGCGAAACACATTGTAAGGATTGTTAACCACGATCATAGTGTAGTAAATCACCTCAAAACATTATCCTTTTATTTTGATAGTTACTCCTCCGGTTCTTAAGATATGACCCAATTGTTGAGTTGGTTTTGGTTCTAAATATAAGACTAATTTCTCATATTTATCAATTTTCTCTAAATTATCCCTATAGATACTCTCTCAACCATAATCAAGTAGAAGAGGAAGAAAGCGTATTAAGAAAAATGATTATGGTATTTTAGAAAAAATGAGTCATATTTCTTATAATTAACTAACTTGTCTCACTTTCTGAATCTAATCAAATTAGTTAAATAGATATTATATTAAGAACCGAAGGAGTATTATATATTTTATATTGCATTATATTAGTAAATAGGTTTGTTAGTTCAATAGTCACCAACGCTTTTGGGATCTAATGAGAACATGAATGGTCACCATTCACTGTCTTGGCCCAAAAAATACCACAGTGACTAGCACTGGAGCTCCAGTGGCGAGTTGATGGCGGGGTCACAAATGATAGTGGCTGGGGGTTTTCTTTATATGGGCGGTGGGGAGGGGAATTTTAATCAGCTCCCTCTAAAGCAGACTTACTTTCCACAGCCCTCATAAGATTTTGAAACTTCATTCCACCCCTTGACCCAAATGAAATTAAATTTTATGGATGAAAAGACAATTATGATATTACATTATCTTTTATTTAAAAAAAAAATTACCCACCACCAGAGCTCCGGTGGCTTGAGAACAATTTTCAAATAAGATGGTTGAGGGATTTGAACCCAAGACCATTCAATTAATTATATGATACAAAGAAAAATATATATAACAAAACAAATATAAGTGTTTAAGTATAAATAAACAAATAAAATAAGATGATTTATAACATAAATTAAGCAATTTGTAAGAAGTATGTGGGAATTCACAATTCCATTTAAGATTTTTGAAGAGAAAAGTCAAATTTCAAGAGTTGCATGAACAACTAAGATAAGGTGATTTATAATATAAATTATGTGATTTTCAAGAGGTATACAAGAATTTATAACTCTATTTGAGCTTCTATGGAGAGAAAAAATTAAATGTCAAATGTTGCATGAATAACTAAAATAAGGTGATTTACAACACAAATTACATACATGATTTACAAGAGGTATATGAAAATTAACAACTCCATTTGACGTTTTACAGAGAGAAAAATTATGTGTTGAGGATTGTATGAACAACCAAAATAAGGCAATTTATAATGTAAATACAAATTAGTGTTACCCCACTCTACAAATTAGTGTTCCCCCGCTCTTTAAATAAGCTTGTATGAATAATAATTAAGATAGATCTTCTGAGTAAAGAGCCAATCATATTGATAAAACTTACCCTTAGTATTTTACTTGTCAAGCTTAGGTTGTGGTTGGTCGATCCAATTAATTCCAATCCAACACAATTGAAATTGAATGGGAAAAGAAATACGTATATAAAATTATAAATTGCAAACAATAAAAAAAAATTGCTTCAATCATTAGAGCATTAAGGGATCAGTTAAAAAAAAAACGAAACGAGGTAATTAACTGGCTATCAAGGCTACATATTTGATGAATTGACTAGACTTACAGATAATATTATTTGGTGAGTAGCATTTTTGGAGGATAGAGGTATAAATATATGAATTTTATCGTTTAATATTGTAATAATAAGCAAGGAATATAATCAATTTTCTACTTACATATATTATTCTCATAAATTTCGGTTAACATATTGGAAATTTTTTAATCTCCGAAATCCTAAAAAAACTCAGACAAATTAGTCGTATTAAGTACATTCTGTTTAGGCTACAACTATACGTTTGATCCTCTAAGTCTGTATCAAGTTTCAATACAAACTCAGCAAATTTAAATGATGATTGTGCAATTAAACTCTTACAAAACATGCTTATATTTTAATCTGTTAATGTAATTTTTTATATTTTATATGTATAAATTTAAAAATTTTAAATAAAAATAACCCTATCTTTGCAGATTGTTTTATGGTTTCATGTCAATAATTCATCCCTGCGACTCTCATAAGCGCAAGGTATTATAACCCTAAAATGGCTTGTTTTTTCCAATTCAAAATGAGAACAAGCTAGGGCGTGTGATGCATCGCAGCCCAACCAATGGCGTCTGAATAACCACTGGCGCTATTTCACCTCGGGGACCTTAGGCCCTAACTAATATTGATAAGTTTTTTTGTTTTGTTTAATATTTCGTATGCTTCAATCTCCATTGGTCAGTGTTCTGATTCCTAATCGATTAATATGATTTTACTGCATTCCAAGTGAGTATATATGTAAGAGAAATTTTATTTTGGTTTTCCAAAAGCATTTCTTGTAAGGGAGAATTTTAATAAACTCTCATAGTAGCAAATCAATATCAATTAAACCCCAAAAGATTTCAAAATTTAGTCCAGGCCACTTGAACTGAAATGAAATTAAAATTTAAGGATAAAAATACAAAAACACCCCTCCTTTTTTTAAAAAAAAAAAATACTGATCGCCGGTGGCTAGACCTTCGACCTTCGGTAGCACATCACCAAAGGATTTTTCTTTTTAAATAAGGAGGCAAGGGGGATTTGAACCCATGCTCCCTTTACACACTAAAACAAAATAACTACTAAGCCAACCAATCCACTAAATAATATGATGCAATATATATATATATATAAAAGAAAACAAGTGCAAATATTCAAGTGTGAATGAACAAGTAAATTCAATGATTTATAAATGAAATTTGCAATTAAAAGCAAAATTCAGCGATTTACAAAAAGCATAAGGAAATTCATCACCTAAAGAAAATGTTTAGGTGTGAATGAGCATGTAAATTCAGTGATTTACAAGCAAAATTCAGCAATTAACAACCAAAGTTCAATGATTTACAAAAAACAAAATGGAATTCACAACTCTAAATATAAGTATCCAAGTGTGGATGAACAAGTAAAATTTGGTGATCTCACTACAAAAAAATTGACTTTCAGCGGCGACAAAAGTCGCCGTCGAAAGTTTTTTGCGGCGACAAGTCGCCGCTGAAAAGATACTTTCAGCGGCGACTTTTAGAAGTTTCGGCTGCGACACTTTCAGCGGCGACACTCTTGTCGCCACTGAAAGACTTTTCAGCGGCGACAAATGTCGCCGCCTAAAGTGTTTTCTGCATCGACCTCCACGTCATCGCCATCGGCGGCCACATCATCACCGCCGACCGCCACATCATCACTAGCCACCTCCACGTCATTGCCACATCACTCCTCCTCACCACGTCATCGTCCAAATATTTTCACCTTAAATGTGTCTTCTTCCAGGTTCAAACTCGTGACCGCCTCCTTTCGTGTCCAACTTTCTTGCCGTTGAGCCAGATTGAATTTGTTTATTAATATTGTAAAATAAATATATATTATTATATTATACTTTCAACGGCGACAAAAAAGTCGCCGTTAAAGGTCCACTTTCAGCGGCGACACTTTTGTCGCCGCAGAAAGTCTTAGTTTCAGCACGAACTTTCAGCGGCGACTAAAAAAAGTCACTGCTGAAGGTCCACTTTCGGCGGCGACACTTTTGTCGCCGCTGAAAGTCTTGGTTTTAATAACGATCTTTCAGCGGTGACTAAAAAAGTCGCCGCTAAAAGTCCACTTTCGGCGGCGACAAAAAAAGTCGCCGCTGAAAGTCTTGGTTTTAATAACGAACTTTCAGCGGCGACTAAAAAAGTCGCCGCTAAAAGTCCACTTTTGGAGGCGACAAAAAAAGTCACTGCTGAAGGTCCACTTTTAGTGGCGACACTTTTATCGTCGCTGAAAGTCTTAGTTTTAATAATGAACTTTCAGCGGTGACTAAAAAAGTCGCCGCTAAAAGTCCACTTTCGGCCGCGACAAAAAAAGTCGCCACTGAAGGTCCAACAAAGTCGTCGCCTAAAGTCTGTTTTTTTATAGTGTCTATAGCAAAAATTCAGTGATTACAAGAAACATAAAGGAATTTACCACCCAATATAGTTTTATGTGATTCTTGAGCTAGGTTCAGTTTGAAACTCATATTGTGATTAATTCAAGAGAGTCATTGGTTAATGTTTTTTTGGAAGTGGCTGGATTCTTTGCTTAATCTCTCATACCTTCTATATAAGTAAGTCATTTGCTTTAAGCTCTGATCTTGAACTTAATTTCAAAAAGAAGGCAATGAAAGCAAAATTGTAAATCCTAGGAGCTTGACCATCTCATTGATTTCATCCTTTTAATCACTTTCTGTTTTAGCTTTCCAATTCTCTATTTTCTACAACATTCTCATTTTCAAGTCATAACAATTTATAAAAAAGATCTCCAATCCAGATTCTCTCTTATATACCTAATTCTTATCTTAATTTGTGATTTAATTACTAAACTTTACCAAGAGACATAAAAGCTATTTGAGACCAACCTCTAGTTGATCCACTTTGTATATTAATTAGAGTATTAAATTTGATTCTTAAACGGCATAAGATCATAAATCTTTCACTTACATAATCAACTTCCATGAGTGTGGGTTATTGTATGCGATCCCTGAACTGAGTCATTGATGAACTTAGATCCACCTCTTCTATCGGTAAGATGTAAGTAAGAGTTGAAATCTCCAACCGCCATCGAAGATGCTTCAACACTATTACTAATTTCAATAAGCTTTTCCCAAAGGAACTTTGAAGATTAATGCAGGGTTTAGCATAAACACATGACACCCAAAGATTTTGAGAACTCCCAAGTATAGATATCTACCTTAAATGTTTTTCCAATCATATTTATTCAAACATGCAATCTTCCGAATAGCAGTACATGGGCAATGTGGGAGCATGCACGCAAAGGGCTACTTTTCTGACTTTAGTACAGTAGGGATTGAAATTTAGACTCCAGCATTATACTGCTGGATAATGTCCTTGTATTACCCAAGGGCCATCAAACAGCAATCTTTGACATAGTTCTTTATCAGGGGATTGAAAAACACAGAAGTTGTTGGACAAGTCGATGAGCTCAAAGTGTGGAGCTCGAATTAGCTCCCTTACTTGGTCTCTCATCATATTTAAATTTGTATATTTCCCTAACATAGTAATAACAAGGGCATCCTTCCAACGTTTTCACAACTCCTTTAATCTTTCAATTGGCATATTGAGTTTTGATAGACTCTCAATGAGTTTTTGTTGTTTTTCATTCAAAATAGGAGCCATAGCCTCTTCCTCAGCTAGCCACTCCTTCATTTGTACTTCAAATCCCTTATTAAAAGCTTTTTCCTCTCTTCCCAGAAGTTTGGCTTTATAAGAGAACTGAGTTTTCATTGCTGCTAGTGGAGGATTCTGATTCTGGGTTTTCTCCCTCATTCTCATTTTGTGAGTCCTGCATAACCTCATCCTTCTCAATAGAAGCTTATTTCTATTCACCATGTTCTACTTTCTATCGATTTCATATTCCTACGTTTAATATCATCTCCCTTCTTGGTTGAACCTTTTGCCTCCTCAGGTGAGAGGACATCATTGTTGCGAGAACCTTCGTGCACACTCTTTCCAACCAACAGAATTGGTAAAGATCGATTTTCATTACATTTTGTTGAAATTTTTGGGAAATTTTTTGTAATTAGGTTAAACCAGAAACAAAAAAGAAGTACTTTTTATTTGGACACAGCTCGTATTATATTGACATGAAGAAAGAAAGATCTATATCTGATGGATTGTCAAGACTTCGTCAATTTGTTAATTTCTGATTTCTTTATTCTGTTGTCTCTTTCTTATATATATATATATATAAAAGAACAATCCATATATAAGTTCCTCATACTCATTATATCAAATTTTCTAATTATACATAATTATGTATTTTTTTTTTTGAAATATTATAATTTAATTATAAACTCATTTGAAAATATAAGACAAATTGCCTGTGTCATTGGGAAATTTGAGATATAAGAAATTTGTTCTAAACATTTATAAAAAAAAAAACTGTTGACCAAACTTTTAATTATTTCAAATAAATTTATGATTATTAAAAAAAATGCCCTCATTGGTATATTCTTGGAAAAATGACATAAAAATGACACTTAAGTTTAGAAATTCTCATTTGATCACCTAAATAATGAAAATCCTCATTTGAGCACACATGACCAAATTAGAATTTTGAAATTTACTGAAAAGACCAAATTGCCCTTTAATTTTCTTTTATAAGACTATCAAGCACCCTTACTGGTTGGTCGGTCACCAAAGATCCAATGCCAGTGGCCACCGCCTGAGTTTAAGCGAGCCACTAGTCGCTTGAGCTCCGACGACTGGCCGACTACTAGTCACTGGAGTTTCGGTGAGTGGCAACTATATTTTTCAGATTTTTCCAAGCCTAGTAATACAATTAACAAGTTCTTTAATACAATTAACAAGTTCATTATAGTATTTAATAATAGATTTTTCAGAAAATTCAAAAATTAGCATTTTTACAATTTTAGTAATCTGGTTAACAAGTTCTTTAATATTATTAACGAATTCAATATAACAGTTAGAGACAGATTTTCCAAGAAATTAATAAAGTAGTATTTTTACAACTTCAGTAATGTGATTAACAAGTCGTGTAACGATATTAACAACTCTTATAATACCATTAACAAAATTTCCTATGAAGGTTGATGTTTTTAATATTAGTTCCCTATAAAGATTTCACAACAATTTTTTTCATCTATTAGATAATAACTATAGTTATAAGAGTTGTTAATATCATTACATGACTTGCTATGAGAGTTGTTAATGGCACTATGAGAGTTGTTAATATCGTTATATAACTTGTTGATAGCATTTTTCAAGTTGTAAAAATACCACTTTTTAAATTTCTTGAAAAACCTGTTGTTAATTATTATATTAAACTCATAAATAGCATTAAGAAAATTGTTAACCATGTTATTAAAATTGTAAAAATACTAATTTTTGAATTTGCTAAAAAAATTGTCATTAAATGTTATAACGAATTTGTTAATTGCATTAAACAACTTATTAATCATATCACTGAACTTAAAAAAAAATTCTAAAAAAAATAGTTACCAATCACTAGAGTTTTGATGACCAGTCATCAGCTGGCCTTTGGAGCTCAGGACTTTGGCCTTCAGAGTTAACAGAAGATGACTTTGGCCCACACCGTCCTTAAAGCAATGATGAATCTCGTGACCCAATCATTACAATAAACGCAGATGCAATTCATG
This sequence comes from Neltuma alba, assembly GCF_004799145.2. Taxonomy (NCBI): domain Eukaryota; kingdom Viridiplantae; phylum Streptophyta; class Magnoliopsida; order Fabales; family Fabaceae; genus Neltuma; species Neltuma alba. The sequence continues at coordinate 70,402 of NW_021637164.1, read as the reverse complement.
TGCTCAAATAATAATGACGGGCAGACTTTCTCGCTTGAATTATGAGAGATAAACAAGCATTAAACGATATTTCCTCATCCAATTCAACCTTGACACGTAACCCTGTTCGCTGATGGACACGCTCATCATGTTTCATGAAACAGCAGGTCCCCTTTGGTACGAAATGAAAATAAAAGTATAGATTAGGATTAGAATGAAGAAAATTTATTAAAAAAATATTGAATATGAAAAATTACTTATTATATGAAATTAGAAAAATCTATAAAAATAGGATTGGAAAATATTGGGTCTTTTTGGATTGGCAATAGAAAAAGTAGTTTATTTTTAATCTGACTTGTAGAAAAGTAAGATTGGATAAAAATTAAATTGGATAAGGTGAATTGTATTTGGATTGGAGTTTTAAAAAGTTAGTTTATAAAAGTGAGATTGGTAAAATGTTGTCTGGATTATGATTGAATAAAAATAAGTTTGTTTATAAAATTATCAAAATACGTATGATTTTTAATAAATAATGAAATATAATTAAAAAATGATTTTACATAATATAATAAATTTAAATTAAATTAATATGAAAAGTGAATTTTAATAAGTAAATTAATTTTTTAAAATTAGAAATTTTATAAAAAATTGTAAATAAAAATGTATAATTGAAAAAAATAATTACAAATATTAAAATACATAATTAAATATTATAAATTATAAATAATATGTTAGCAAAAAATATAAATGATAAATTATAAATAATAACCAAACTAGTGAGTGATGCGCCCTTTTCGTTTTCTCACACACTCTACGAGACATGATCAGACTACACAAGTCATGAGCATCAAAAAATAGCTTCTGCCCTGTCGTGTGATTTGGGGGTAAAAACTCTTATTTTTTTAAGCTGTTTCAAACATGATGAAAAGACAAAAGTAGGCTAAAGCACATTTTTAAGATTCAAACGTGGCTTTTTAGCATCTAAACGCTCTTCCAAACACACATATTATCTCTTTTCATATTTCCCAATCTGACATATATATATATATATATATATATTTGTCCCATTTTATGTAACAAACAATTACTTATACTAAATAATTTTTTAATAATTTTTTTAATAACAATTACTGTTCCTACCTCTTATTTGTTATGTTTCGTATCAATAGAACGCCAGGGCATTGCTTAGAAACGCTGCAACCTCCTTAGAGTACCCCAAAGGCAATCCAAAGAATCGGACCCAAACATGAATTTTTGGAAAAGCCAGCAGCATCAAGATAGACATTTGGATGCCAATCAAAGAGAGCAAGAGAATATCCTTGCAGCATCCAAGTCCCCATAGTTCAGGAACCTAAGTCGGTCTCCAAAGTGATCGAAATATAGAACAAAAGGATTGTTAAAACTTTGAACCACGTTCACCATCCCTTTAATGTGCCAATAATATCTAATAAGATACTGAGATATGACAATTTTATCTCTATTTAATATACAGTATACCTTATTAGAATAAAATTAAAACAATATTAAATGAAGGATAAAATTATATATTTATATGACAATTTTTTTTTCTGTATCCTATAAATATGATCAGAAGAATATTACAATCATTTTAAAAATAACCACATGATCATTATTGTTTATTTTACTGAGATCACTTTTATACCTTTAGAATCTGAATTAGTTTATTTATATTAACAAATGTTACAACATAAAATATTTCCACGTAATTGGGAAGAATCCTTGGGGCCAAATTAAAACTTCCCAATCAAACCAAAAGCAGATACTACCTCTACTTCAAAATATAAAATTTAGTTAATAGTTTAAACTGGATTACAAATTAAATTTATTATTTTCAAATAAGTGTTTGTACGAATCAACTTTCACTGTATTTTTGTGGAAAATCCTTCTTCAAACAGAACGCAATGTTTGTAAATAAGAAACTGTTTTTTGGACTGGTTAAAAAAATAGTCTACTAGAGACAGATTCGCATTGTGTCGTTGAAATTTCTTCTTACTTTAAACAAGAAATGTCCACCGACACAATAATGAGAATGTGAATCCTCGTGCCAAATTAACTTCCGTCTTTCTAGGCGAAGATTTGGTTTTAGACGCCCCCATCTAGTTATCAATATGTTCATTATTTTTTTAAATATATTTTTAGTAATATTTTGATTTTATTTTTCATTTTATATTCAAATCAATTTTTTTCATTGACAAAAGTTATTTCATACTCCCTCCTGTCCTTTTTATAAGAGTTTGAAATTTAAATTGTCTTGATCATTTTTATAAGATTCCACTTAAGGTTGTTTGAATATTTGAAAATAGAATGACATGAAATATTTTACGTTAAGTGGATGAACCAAATAACTTGTTATCATTGAGCTATCTTATATTTGTTTTCAACTTGCATTAAAATAAATTGAAACCCTCTGCACAATATAATATTGTCAGCCCCAAACACTCGTCGGATGATTGTAACAATGAACTTGAAGGAAGGAATATGATTTTGAAAAAATTATAATGAGATTCTTAAAAAAATTATCAAAAAATCCCAAAAACAATCTAAATAGTTTGAAATGATAAGTTTTAAAATAAAAAATGATAATTTATGGGACTTATGTAAAAAAAATTTTGGGACTTAATTTCACATCAATGCAAAATGAAAATACGTTTTTATCACCATGTTAGAGGAACTGCCTCTTTTTTCATTTGTATATATCAATGTTCTTTTCATCTATAAATCCATTTATTTAAAGAATTGAAGGATTACTTAAAAATCATAAACTTCATTTTTTTTTCTATCAAACCAGTAAGAACCGACTTAATATACCAAAAAGCAATATCTTTAGCATGAGATGCATAAGCGCTAAATAAAAACATAAGTTCAGCAAGGATTTTTAAAATGAAATTATGGCTTGTTCATCATTTGCATCATCAACTTCTTAATATAAAATATTTCTTTGGAAAAAAAAGGAAGGTCACTTCATCGTAACATTTCAATCTCTACAATTCATAATCTAGATATCCACTCCATACATTTTTAAAATTGACACGATTATTAAATTCAAACTATATGAGCTTATAAGGTGATTTAGGATCCATTTGAAATAGCTTATAAGTAGCTTATAAGTAGTATTTAATAATGATTTAAGAAATACAAGATAAATATGTGAGAAGAGTTTTGTTTCAATTTACGTAAAATATATTTATAAGAAATTTTTTAAATCCTTTCAAACAGGCTCTTAATCACGCCTACCAACGCCAGTTCCTTTGCCCCTTTTCACTTCTCAATCGCTTCAATCCAAACACCCACCCCCAACCGATTCCCAATCAGACATACATTTCACACGTCATCAACTTTAGAGACCATAGATACTGATCCTTTCTCTCACACATATTGGTTATAATCTGCTGGCGCCTCCACGTGTGGGAGATACTCCTCAGTCCTCGTGCGATCCTCGCATCAAAAAATTAGACAAATGGAATTACAGTATTAATTTATTAGAAAAAATAATACTAATAATAAGAGTATGAATCTACAACAAAGGCGCCAGAAAGTGGGGCCACCCATCATTAGCAGTGGAATTGGGGTGAAAGACAAAAGAGATTGTCCAACTTCGGTTTCACCGCCACACCTTGTATCCAGCTGTACTCCACCCTCCGTCCTTCTCTGCAATTTTGCAAATATGGACTTGTATCACTTTCTATGCTTAAAGAGGGAGGCTCTGGTTTTGAATTTTGAATTCAAAGATGAGGGTGACTGAGACGGGGAGGGATGATGACAGGCTTGGGGCAAGGGGAAAAGAAGAAGGGATCAGCATGAAAGGTGCTGAAAAAGCCGGAGAGGTTAATTTTTTTTTCTAATAAGAAAGTGAGTAATAAATAATTAATTTAAATTTTGAATTTAAGACTGAGAAATGAGATAATTCAAAATTCAAATTCAGATTTCAAAATATGTGTCTGTAGCACGCAACCGAATGTATATGAGCCATATAACAGAGAGCCCAATAAAATTATGATGAAATCATGATTCTGTAACTAAAAACTTAGAACTTGTTTGGAATAACTTATAAATAACTTATAAATTGTTTTTTAATAATGATTTACGAAATATGGATAAGTATATAAAAATAATTTTGTTTTGGCTTATGTAAAATATGTTCATAAATAACTTTTACCACTCTACCAAACGGGCCTAAGTCGCATGATGGAAGAGTATTAAAAGACATTGATATTGATTGATGATTGGTATTGAGGCAGAAGCCATGATAGGAGTAAGAAAGTCATCGTGTCACCTGCCATTGGCTTTTGTATTTAAGATAAAAGGGATTAATTTATAACCTCATTGATGAAAGACATGGTGCTCGAGAAAACAACAAATTGATGTATATATGCAGCCTTAGTTAAGTATGAAATCAACTCTCTCTTATGAACAAATGCAGGTAGTCAACTAAGGCGTGAAACGTTGCATCATACTCCTCTGATCATATTTATAAGATAGAAAGAAAAAGTTTTTCCTGATTTTATTTATAAGTCATTTCATTAAATTTTTATCATGAATATATTCTATTACCCTTTATTTATTATAATGTAGATAAGTATTTTTTTTATAGGTGTATATATTAAATAAGATTAAAGTTGAAAAGTTGTTATATTTTAATAAAGAGTTAACGCTGCTTAAAGTTTTTCTTGATTTGTGTAAAATATATTAGAAATACTTTATAAGACTAAAGAGAATAGGTTTTTGACTTAATTACAAGCTAAAGCGGTTCCGTTAACTTTATCACTTAATTATTACAATCATATAGGTTTTACTTTCTCAAGTCTATTTGGATGGATTTACACCAAACCTGATTTATTCTAAAGAGGGACACGTGAAATAGTTTAATACTTTAATTATTAGGAGTTAATAACTTTAATTAGTGGAATTAGAGAGACTATATATAATACATGAGGAGCCCAACGAGGAGAGGCCAGAGAAATATAAATAGCTGCAGAAGTTTCATCCTTAACCAGCACCGTGCATTAACTACTATCCATTATCATGGAGCCCATGAAAGTGGAAATTGCTTATCATCATCATCATGAAGAAGAGAATATGAAAGTTCTTTATGAGGCATCATACCAAGGAAGTGTTTCGATTTTGAACGCACTGATACAGAACGATCCGTTAATCTTACACAGAATTAGCTCACAAACTATCTTTGTTGAAACTCCCTTGCACATATCAGCTTTACTTGGCCACCTTGAATTCTCAAAAACCCTTCTTACTCACAAACCCAAACTCGCTCTTGAGTTGAACTCCTTCCAAAGCACAGCTTTCCACTTGGCTTCGGCAGAAGGCCATGTCGAGATTGTGAAAGAGTTGTTGTTAGCTTGTGATGAGGCATGCTTGGTTTCTGATCAACAAGGCATGATTCCCTTGCATTATGCTGTCATGAGAGGGAGATTTGAGGTTGTGATAGAGTTGATTAGAGCCAAGCCAGAGTCTTTGAGGATGCTCCACAACGGGAACACCATTTTCCACCTCTGTGTCATCCACAATCGCTTGAAGATCCTAAAAGCTTTGGTGGAATTGGACACTCCTCACACCTACGAGCTGCTCATTTCAAGAGATTTGGATGGAAAAAACACCATTCTCCATTTGGCTGTCATGTTCAAGCAAGTTGAGGTACTTTGCTTATTTTTATTACTATTTAAAAATTCTGTACTATAGGTTAATTAACTTATATCTTATGGGGAAAAACACAAGTATTAACATGCTTATTTAATTTGTGATTATATATGCAGATTGTAAGGTACTTGCTTTCAGTTCCTGAAACAAGAGAGGTGGCAAATTTGGAGAACTGCATGGGTTACACGGCTCATGATATTGTGAAACGAATTCCACAGGACTTGAAGAGCCTTGAAATAGAGTTGATATTCATGAACGCTACTTGCATCAAAAGAGATGAAAAGAAAAGAATGGAAAATGCTCATCAAACACCAGTTACTGATGAGGCGGCTTTTGACCAAGCAGCTGCGAGCCCTAAGACGAAGCGCAAAAGAAGGAAAATTTTCGAGTGCATGGGAAAGTGGTTTAAGCATAATGGTGATTGGTTAGAGGAGATGAGAGGGAACTTAAGTCTTGTGGCCACTGTTATTGCAACCATGACCTTTCAAGTTGTCATTAATCCTCCAGGAAGCTTCATTCAACAGGGTCTAGTTGATCCTAATGCCAAATCCAGTGACAACATGGGACCCCTCGATTGCCTCCTGCCGAAGGACGATAATGATGGTTCTGTAATCGATGAAGCATGTCCAGGGGAAGCCATGCTTGCTTCTCGTGAACCAGATGCCTTTCGCATCTTCGTAATTTACAACACCATCTCTTTCGTTGCATCTCTTGGCGTTACCCTTTTGCTGGTAAGTGGAGTTCCTCTGAAGAATTAAGTTGTGATGTGGACGCTATGCATAGGAATGTGTATCACCCTCACAGCCCTAGCACTGACCTACTTTAATGGACTCTTTTTGATATCCCCATCCACAGTTTGGGATTCAACTGCTGAAGTGTATAACGTAGCCGCTTGGACTTGGGTTGCGTTGCTTGGAGTCGTAGGTTTATACATCATTGTGGGCGTCGTTATATGGGCAGTGAAGAAATGCATCAAGATAGTTAAACATCGCATGTCAGTGTGTTAGAGGAACAAAAAAGAAAATGGTTGTTGTTTGCTATGATTACAATCACTAGAGTGCTATAAGTATGTGTTTTTATATATTTATATATATATGTTCTTTGGATAATAACAAGAATTTTCAAGCAAAATTATGTAGTGTTCCATATATCTCTTTCATTACCATGAGATGAAACTTAGAACAAGCGAATAACATACCTTGCTTAGCGTTGATTCGCTAACGAAGAGAAAGAAACAGATTAAAATGAGAATCGTCAACAACTAAGGGTGGTCAATCTTGCGGCTTACTTTTCAACTTATTGTTACTACTATATAGTCATGTATTTTCTGTAACCTTAGGAGTTTTAAAAAAATTACAGAAATTTGATTATCGATGAATATAGGATATCACACAAGCAAAATAATTACTAAAAAGTGTCTGTTCAAACTTTTATAATTTAGCCTAAAATGTTATCCTTCCTTTGGTCTTAAATGTAAAACTTTAAACCACTTTGTTTTGTAAATTCATAATTTTTTTAATTTATCCCTATTGATTATATAAATTAAGAAATTGTTTATCATAGAATAGTTCTCACAGAAATAATTAAAGAGGATATTTAAAAAATAAAACATATTTTTTTAACAAATAACTGATTTAGTTTTTTTTTTTTAATATCCACAAATTAGTTATCTATTCTTTACATTTTGAATCAAAGGGACTAATATATATATATATATGTTATTTATTTGTGGGGATGATCCAAACAATGCCTAAGGAAACACGACTCTGATCACTACAAAAACATTGACTTTTTGTGGTGACATAAAGTCACCCCTAAAAGTTTTCACTGGCGACAGACCACTGAAAAGTCATTGCCGTAGCGATCGTGGTTGAAAACTTTCAGCGGCGACTTTTAGAAGTTTCATTTTGCCGCTGAAAAAACTTTTGGCGGCGACAAACTGTCGCAGCCAAAAGTGACTTTTAGTGGCGACAAAAAAGTCACCTCTGTCTCCGCCAAAAGAGACTTTTAGTGATGACTTTTTTGTTGCCACTAAAAGTGATGCCTAAGAAAAATTGACTTTACTGATGCCACATCATCACCATTGACACCACGTCATCACTAGTCATCTCCACCTCATTGCTGTCGGTCACCACATCATCACTGACCAGATACCATGTCACCACTAGCCACCTCCATGTCATCATTAACCGCCTCCATGTTGTTGCCACGTCACCACTCTCATGACACGTTATCACCTAAATATTTTCACCTTAAATGTGTCTTCTTCAGGGTTCACTTCATTTCATATCCAATCGTCTTGTCATTGAGCTGGATTGAATTTGTTTATTATTTTATAAAATAAAATATATATTATTAGATTATACTTTCAGTGGCGACATTAGAAAGTCACTACTGAAAGTTAGACCTTCAGCGGTAGCATTAGAAAGTTGCCGTTAAAAGTCAGACCTTCAGCAACAACACTAATAGTCGCCGCTGAAAGTCTACTTTCAGCAGTGAAAAAAAAAACCATAAAAAGTAGACTTTCAGTGATAACAAAAAAAGTCGCTACAGAAAATGAATTTTCAGCAGCTACAAAAATGTCGCTGAAAGTCTTACTTTTAGTGGCGAATTTTTTTGTTGCCATCAAAAGTCATTGTCTAAAGTCTATTGTTTTGTAGTGAATATAAGCGTTTGGATTCTTTGACCCTAAATAAAGATGCTAGCTCGGCATGCCCCAGAGATGCGGTATCAGCTATTAGATACGCACCTTATTTTCATCCTCCCTCCACAAAATATAATAACTTAGCTTTCATTTCATCTCTCACTGTCCTCCTCGTACTCGTAAGTGGAGTTCCCCTCAAGCAATAAGGCTGTGATGTGGATGCTATGCCCATAACTCTCACATTCTTGACACCCACCTGCATTAATGGCCTCTATTTGGTGAACCCAGATGGTGAATACTCTTCGACTCGGCTTGGAAAATGGTAAGAGTATCGCGTAGGATTTGGGTTGGCTTCCTAGGTGCGGCTGTTCTGCTTATAACATGGCGTTTATTATTTGGCTAGGCAAGAAAAAGTAGTTGATAAAAATTCAAGCGTCAGATTCATCCTAGCATCGGCAACGACAGTATACGACATCGCCATCAGTGTTTTGTTCTCCATCTAGTGGCTCTATCATTCTGAATATGACAACCACCAGGCTTCTGAATTATGGATCTCTTCAGAGTATGCTGTTAAAGTCTTGGGCCAAACATAAGAATTGTTCTTAGATTATTGTTACTTCAAGCAAGCCTTGTTACTTCTTTTCGTTAGTTCTCTATTATTCGCCTTACGTACTTGTTAATAAATTAATTTATTTGCTGTTCTGTGATTGAGTTTTACCTGAGTAGGGGTGTTAAACTCTGACATTTCCACAAGCTTTATATTTTTGACGTCGGTTTTGCAAGTGGAACTTGGTGATTGATTGGAATCCAGCATTAGAACTATTACATGATGAATAATGAAGTTTATTATCGATGCATATATAGATATATGTATATATGTAAAGTGACAACTCTTCATTTTGAGTATCTTTACATGGTATTTTGAGTGATTTTTTGAGAGTTACTATTAGAATTTTGAGTGATATATTAAAGAAATTAATTTGGAGCGTTAATTGGGGGATTATTTCATTGTAAATATCTAAGTTTTAAAAGAAATAAAAGTAGTTAAAAGTAATTTTAGGAAGTTAAGATTGGGTTATCTTACCTTATCTCTCCTATTTCAGTTTATTTTTATTTTATTTTAGTTTATTTTCTTTATTTTTTTAAATTATGTTTTCTTCTTCTCCCTTAGCCAGATGCGCACGGTTTTGAGGAGTTCAGATTTGGGAAGCTGGAGCCATAAGTTCACTGCGGAGGAATTAGAGAGAACGACAGCGTTTAGCAAAGGAGAGGAGCGGAGAGTTATGGAGGGTTAAGAGCAAAAGAACCACGATCGACTGGGGAGGCGGCGTTGTTTACTGTTCATCGTCTTAGGGTTTTTTTTTACTAATGTTCATATAAAGAACATGTTTAAAATTTTGAGAAAGTCGTTTACTCCAAAATGAATTTTATTTTTACTCTTTGTCACATCATCCTATCAAGTATCAATCCTGGTACATACATTTTTTTGAATAAAAAGTATACTCATCATGCATGGAACGATTTTGCCTTCCTCTCTCCTCTCTCCTGCCACTGGAATCAAATGGAGTGCTCGCAAAATTGATGACTATGGAATAGTTTGAAAAAAAATACGGTGATGGCCATTTAGGAGAGAGAGAATGATCGATAGAGTTAATATACAAAATATGGAGTAGAGTAAAAATGCAAAATAGACGAATCAAATACACACCCTGTTAATTCTTAATATAAAATATATTTATTTAATTTAAATAGATTAAAAAAATAAAAAAATTACTTAATTATAAATATGAGAAATAAGATAAATAAATGTCTTACATTTAGGACCAAAATTCATCTTAGGACTAAGTCCTACATTTATGATGGGAGGAGTATATTATATCAAAAACTGTAAAAGTATCTTTTCCTAAATGTAAAACTTTTATTTATCTTAATTCTCATATTTATCATTTTTTCTAAATATAAGACCTTTATCTATTTTATTTCTTATGTTCATAATTTTTTCTAAATATAAGACCTTTATCTATCTTATCTCTTATATTTATATCTACCTTAATTATCATATTTATCATTTTTTCTAAATGTAAGACTTTTATTTATTTTATTTCTCATATTTATAATTTTTTTCCTAAATGTAAGACCTTTATCTATCTTATCTCTTATATTTATAAATTTTTTAAACTAAAATGCTTTTACATTTTTTGATACAATCTATTCCTTCGTCCTAAATGTAGGGTTAGTCTAAGGGTGAATTTTGATTATAAATGTAAGACATTTATCTACTTTATTTTTCATATTTATAATCAAGTAATTTGTTTAGTTTTTTTAATCTATTTAAATTAAATAAATAAATCTTATATTAAGGATTGACGGAGTATGTATTTGATTTGCCTATTTTGCTCTACTCCATATTTGGTATATTAACTCTATCAATCATTCTCTCTCTCCTAAATTGCCATCACCGTATTTTTTTCCAAAACTATTCCATACTCATTAATTTTTTGAGCATTCGACTTGATTCTAATGGCACGAGAGAGGAGAGGGGATGGCAAAATTGTTCCATGCTTGATGAAGTTTACTTTTTTATTCAAAAGAAATGTATGTGTCAAAGTTGATACTTGATAGGATGACGTGACAAAAAGTAAAGATAAAATTTATCTTGGAGTAAATGTCTTAAACTCGTTCTTTATATAATTTTCACTTTACAGGATTTTGTTAATATTTTTTACTGTTTGCAGTATATCAGTAAAAAAAGCCTCTTCTTTAGGGAAGCAGAGACGCGGGCGAGGTAGCAAAGGAGAGGGAGAGGGCGAGCTGCACGAGGAGGCGACTGTTCATTCTCTTCTTCTCTGGACGAGGGGACGAGTTCAGCATACTGAGCCAGTGGATCGAGACCGACGGCGAGCACGCTGCTGTTCTTCCTTTCCTTCTCAGAGGAAGCTTGAGAGAGTAGCTGAAGAGGAGGGAGATCAGAGGCTGCTTTCCGACGAGAGAAGGGAGAGACTGCATTGTTTGGAGCTTTGGGGTCTTCTCATTCAGTTCGCATTCATTTCGTTTTCCATCATTCTATCGTTCAGTTCATTCATTCCACTGTTTATATTCTTCTTCCATTCCATTATGTCATTTTGTTTCGAATTTATTGCTGCCCAATTCAGATTGCTTAAAGCCATGTGCGACTAGTTCGATATACAACCCAGAGAAACTATGAAGTTGTTTGTGATCTAGAGAATATTCCCACTTTTAGTTATACTTAATTTTAACTCAGTTTAGTTAATTTTGGGTTTATTGTAACTTGCTTGGTCACCACTGAGCTTGTTTTGGAAATTTAGAATTGAACTTGACGAAGGGAATATTAAACAACAGACCATGAGATTACGTAATATGAAATTAGATTTGATCTAAGGACAGACATATACTTGGAGGCTCTATATAATCAAATTAGAGTAAAATTAGGTTAATTTGCTTCTCATATGAGGGCATGCTAGGTTTTGTTAGTGTAATACAACCTCTGGTCCTAATTATAAAACTCTATTTATAGTATACAAACAAGATCTTATAATTAAGACCAGATGTAGTATGTAATTCGACCACTAGCAAGAGGTGAGATTGTTATGTACTTCGTAAACTTGATCCTTTACTAAGAACTTTTGAAGGATTTTCTTAATATTATTTATAGGGGGGAAAAAACTCCAGTTTAGATTATTTATTATTATTTTCATTAAAATGAAATATTTATTAATTGGATCAATTATTGAAAACAACCACTCGATTACTAGATGAGAATATTTTGGTAGAGAAATTTACAATTTTGACATATTTATAAAACCCAACTGACCTTAACTGCGTTTCTTAATTTTTAAAAATTAATTATTCTTCTCTTACAAAAAAGTGGAGGATGTGCAGAAAATTAAGAATGATGAAGTATTAGAAATAGACAGAAACATAATCAAAGCACAATAGGCTTTTTATTTTTCAGTTCTTTGGATAAAACTCCATTAACAAATGCTTCGAGATCCTCCTTTGCCCTCAGCCGTATCATCCACGAGCTCAGGATATATAATAATTCCATTAGCAGGGGCGGTTACTCCATTTTTTGGGGGCCATATATAGGAGCAATGATCACATCAAAACAAGCATTTTACTAAATGCTATCCACTTACACACGTATGTTTGAATTAATTGTGGGAAGAATAAACTTTGGATAAAATTTATTGGTAGAATAAATTGTCTTGAATTATGATTCATAAAATGATTATAAAACTGATTTATAACGATTATTTGAAACTTTTTTTAACAGCTTATGGCTAAATCAAAATTTTAACCCAATAATAGATTTTATCATTAAGACGGGTGCATAGATCATCTTCAACAGAAACAAAGTTTAGCTAGATATAATTTATTATCGTTGGCAAAAAAACTTATTATAAACTCAATCTAAACAGGTAAAAAGTCGTCACTAAAGTCTATTATATTACATATTGTTAAATAATAATACTATTATTAAATATTTATATTTAATTTTTTATTTGATTAAAATATTTATTTATAATATTCATTTTGTATAAAAAATATAATTCATACAGTATTATTTGTTATATTTTTTATTTCTAATTATTTAAGCTATTATATTATTTATTTTAGTATTTATATTTATAATTATGTAATATGAAAATAACATATAAAAAATAATAAAATTTAATACTATAATTGTGCTTTAATGTTATTCTGCATCTGGGATTGGCATAAAGAATGAGCATATTGAATGCAAATTAACCTGAGCTGGACTTGATCTTATGGTTTTATATTTGAATGAGGCTGAATGAAGTCAGATATGAAATATGCAGGGCAATACAACATGGTTCCAAATTTTAACAAATCAACCATTTTGGCTTGCAATGTTTTTGGTCTATTCAAGGCTATATTATTCCATTTTCTTATCATGAAATAACTACTCTATACATTTATTCATTGTTTTTGTTTTACTTTTTGACTGGACGGTTTGCTCAGTTATAGCACCTTGGTTGAGGTTTGTGCCCTTCTTCTTGCCTATACTTTTGTTGTGTATACACCAATAAAGGCCTCCTTCCTCTCTGCCATTAACTTCCTTTTCTTTTCGCCTTACTTTGAGACAGTAACACTGTTTCCTGTCATTTAAAAACCACATTTAATTAACCCCATATGCCGTGAACGCAGAATGAGCAATACGAAGCTTGGAAGATGCTAGCACTTTTATCAGAGTGGTGGAACCTTTGGATTTGTCATCACTTCCCTAATATCTTGCTATCAGGTGCCTGCCATTATGACTACAAGTTAACTTACCTTATGCTTTCCTATTACTTGGACATCCTCATTTCATTGAAAATTTGCATATCTCATTTTGCAACTACCTCTTTAACGGTACGAGACGTGCACTAACAAAATAAGTCAACCTCTTCATTATTTTTCTTGCGTGTTAACCATGGACAATGTTTAAGACGCAAATGAGGTGAACGATATGTAACCATTGAAGTCCCTGGAAAATGTGCGTTCTGTCAATTTTGTATTTGGAAATCGATGAACATCATTTTACTCCAAACAATTTTTAGGATCTTTCAATATATCATCTTCCAGCAGAATGACACTGGTTATGATGTTTTCGTTTCCTGCTTTAGGTGACTAAAAATAATAATTAATTTTAATTATAATAGGTTATCACCAGTTAAAAAGTTTTATAAACAGGTTGATTCTTTCACGGGGAAGTAGCTGAAACATCATTTTCTAATGCATTAGTTATTTCGTCACAGTGTGCTGGGACAACAAGTGGACCCCATTTCTTTCAATTGCGCGTGGGATTTCCCTCCCCTGATGATGATCGTCCTCAAAATAATCCCTCCATGAATGTGTTTACTAAACAATGTTTTTGGAAGCAACTGAATAAGCAGAGTCCCTGGAACATGCGTGTTTTTCCATCATCAGCTTAGGCGTTTGTCTTCATAAATTAATGATCATCAATGTCTTGTCTCAATGGTTTATTTCGCCTTAAATTTTGGTCATATATGGCAAAATCATATTTATGGGATTTCTAAGGGCACCAAGGGTAATTCACTCACCAAATTGAAACTTGCTCCCGTGATCCTATCATAGGACAGAGGAAGAAACATTTTCCCTCCCATTTATGAGACGCGTGTTGTTAAATTTTTATCATAAATGTATTACTTACCCTTCATTTTTGTCTTTTTTTTTTTTGGGAAAGTGTAGGTGTCAGATAGAGGTAAAGTTTAATGGTTACTCTTTAGGGGGTGTTTGGATGAGGCAAAACCATGGTTTGCAGAATAGCTTCTGGAGAATAGATTCTGGAGAGAATAGATTTTGAAAGAATAGATTTTCTGGAAAAGTAATTCTGATAAAGTGAGAGTGTTTGAATAATTATTGTCAGAAGTGCTTTTTGATATGTAGAAATTACTAAAAAGGACATAAGTTTAAATGATAATTACATATAATATATATTTCATAATATATGTTTATTTGAAGTAATAAATTTATTAATAATATATATTTTGATAACATAATAAATATGGCATAAATAATATAAATAATAAGAAATTAATGTGTATATATATTAATAAAATAAATAAATATGTTTTTAAAAAAATGATTTATTTTGCCAAATAATTGTACCCCTTCAGCTAATGACTACCCCTGCGTGCTGAATGACTACCGCCCCCCCTCCCGCTGAATGACTCCCCCCCCCGGCGCCCCCCCCGCTGAATGACTGCACCCCCCCCGCCCGCGCGTGCTGATTGACTGCACCCCCCTGAATGACTACCCCCCGTGCTTGTTCCCTCTGTAGCTGCCTCAGAAGCTACGCCCGCCAGCTTCTCTGGAACCAAGGTTTTGCTCAAAACCTTGGTTTTAAAAAAAATAGGGGTGTTTGGCAAATTTTTTGCCAAACCATGGTTTAGCAAACCAAACCATGGTTTGGCAAAAAAGCCAAACACCCCCTTAGTCTTATTTATAAAAAATTTTCAGTATATTTTGTACAGATTAAGAAAAATTTTAAACTGTATTGACTTTCTATTAAAATATAATAGCTTTTCAACTTATCCTTATTTAATATATACACCTTTAAAAAAAAATAATTACCTACACTATGATAAATGAACAACAAAATAATACATTCATGCTAAAAATTAAATGAAATAACTTATAAATAGAACAAAAAAAAAACTCCTCTTTCTACCTTACAAATAAAACTGGATGAATAAATTTTAAGGTAAAGTTTATAAGGTTTAAGATTTTTTTACAATTTTAGTGAAATATGTTAAAGGTAACTTATAAATAACACAAGAAAATTATGAATCAGTAGAATCTTCAATTTCTAACTTCTGAGATTGTGTAGCGAATAAAGGTCTTGAACCAGTTAAGGGAGGACTGACATGTTTGGTTACATCTATAATACAACATTTGTTGGCAATTTAGCATGGTACAGGAACGTGGATACCTTAAATCCATCTCTAATTGAGAGAGCTTTTTGATTTTTGACCAATATGCCACATTGAATTTAGTTTGCTTCCACCTCATATTCCTGATTAGAATTTTCTTACCTAAGTTGCTGGATAAAATAAGAAATGAGTTAAAATTCAAAAATACCTATAAAATTATATCAAAAGTTTATCCAACACTATGAACTTTCTTTGGTCTCAAATCTACTAATCCAATAATGATGGTGCCATTAAAACGGACAAATGTTTGTTACTTTTACAGTGGGACTTGCAATATTTTTAATGAAAGCATTAAAATACCAAAACTTTACTAAGCACCATATAATTTTTAATGAACTTACCAAATGGTAAGCATATTTAAACAAAATACATAATAGATTTTTCAACCTCCTCTATCTTCAAGCTCTACCAATCACAGCTCCCTTGCCCTAGAAGTACTTGCTTTTGATGTATGACATGGAAGAAAAAGGTGACTCTTTTCTTTTTCTTTTTTTTTGCCAACGAAGAAAAAGGTGACTCTAAAGAATTCTAATAGTAACAAAATTCCTTCATGTAATCATATAAAATCACAAACAAACATGCTACCAAGGCTAGAGAGAACACCACCTTGCAACCAAATATAATCAATGATGCACCAACTTCATACACTTATATAGCCAGTCACTAACTATCATCCCCACATTTCAAAATAAATGGAAACTAGCACATATTGTCATGATGAATCATATCATGCAAAGGCAATTTACATGTTCTCATGCATAATAAGCATAATGGCACATTCAAGTATACGGCAATCAATGCACAATCACAATAAAGTTAAAGAGTTACTACCTTAGCTTCTTTGACCCATGAAATAGTTTGCCTAAAAATCCACTCTTAACTATTTTTCTTGAATTCTTCAAGAAAATAGCCCTTAATTTTGAAAATTAATCCTTAACACATTATAAGGACTTAATATCTCAATTAACTTCTTTATTCCATAAAATAATTATTCTAAAAATCGCAACTCAAAGATAATCCTCTAACTATTTTTTCTCAAATTTTCAAGAAAATAAGTCTTCTTAATTCCCTAAATTAGCTTTATAATTATTTAGACCATATTTTAAGGATTTTAATATTAATAATTTCTCTAAAAAATTTTCTTCATCATGCTTTAATTAAATCCACAAAATTTAGGATATTACAAGAACTTAGGTGACTAGTCACCGGAGGTTGAAGGTTCGATCATCGGCCACTGGTGCTTAGATGCTCGGCACTGGAGGTCAGAACTCCGGCCATTAGAACTCTGGTGACAATTAATATTCTTTTAAAATAATATAAAAAGGGGGAGTATTATTGTATTTTCACTGTTAAATTTTAATTTCATTTTGGTTAAAGGGGTGGATTGAAATTTTGAAATCCTTTAGGGTTTGACTGATATCAAGTTGCTACATGAGTTTCATTGAAATTCTCCTTTTTTTCTTTTTCTTTTTTCAGAAGTGCTTCCAAGGTATTCCAAACGCCCCTGGATTCCAAACATCCCTGTTTTGTTCACGTGAAGCCCTAGAACAATTCTATATAGATAGAGTTATTTTTATTTTAAATAATGTTTGTTACTTTACGCAATTTAAAAAATTAAAATATCATATTAAAAGAGTAAAATGTAAGCATGTTTTATCAACGTTTAGTTGTACAGTCACAAGTTAAATTTATTGAGATAACATTTCCTGTTAAGTGAAATCAAGAATGTTAAGATTCAATGATTGAAAATGCACTTTATAAAATTAAGAAGCTAAGTTGAAACTTGATGAAAATTTAGAGGACCAAACATATACGTTAGCTTAAAAAAAGGTTAAGGGTAAAAAATACCCATAAAAATATACCAAAAGTTTATCCAATACCATAAACTTTTTTTAAGTTCAAATATACCAATCAAAATTTAAAAGTAGGACAAAAATGCTAGCACTGTTAAGTGTTAACATCTGTTTTTTAGTGGTAGGACCCACAATTTTTATATGAAAATATCAGAATATCACTAATAAAAAAAAGTTAAGGGTAAAAAATACTCATGAACTTATACCAAAACTTCACCAAATACTGTAATTTTTAATGAAAGTATTAAAATATTCCAATCTTGAAAGGCATAGCATTATAGTGTGTTAAAAATTATTAATTATAACAAATTTTTATATCACAATCTTTACAATTAAAAAAGATTATTAATGTTTCTTAATAAATTTTTTTTTATCAACAAATTTGTGTTTTTTTAGTTGTTATCATATTCATTGTTATGGCTCAAAATATTTTAATAACATAAATATTATACATAATGACTAAATATTTTTTGTAACTTATCATGTTTTATATTTTAACATCATTACTACTTATGTTGGAGTGTTTTAATTCTAGAAAATTGTTAAACAAAGTTAACAAAATAAATATTTACATTTTAATCCTTTGATTAATATTCATTTGATATTTTCATATTTTCAATTCAATTTTAAAAAAATAATTAATTCTAGAAAAAAATTATATAAAGATGCTTTAAAGTTTGATTGATATAAAAAGAATACAAATCCATCTTGTTATAAGGAGGGTTTTTTTTTCGTGAAAAGCAAATGAGCCAAGAACACCATTAATAGATTGAAGAGCGACTGTGATTTCTTTTTTTTTTTTTTTTACCGGCAATATTTTGATACCTTCATTGAAAATAATGGATTCTACTATTAAAAGTGGCTTTAAATTCTCTCAAAAAATAAAATATAAACATTAAAAAAATCAAATTAACTGTTAAATTTGATAACATAGATTAAAAGATAAACACAACTCCATATGTCGTTGATACAAACAATTTATTTTCAAAAGATATCTATAATATCTATTAAAAAAAAATTGGGGATATAAATAACTTATGCAGCACACTCCTCTATACACCTAGATATGAGCAAATTTATTATGGCTGAAGACTTACAACCAAACTTTTTATTGAACTTTGAATCATAACTTGTCATTTTATTTTCTTCAAGATTTATGTTATAAAAACAAGACTTAGATTCATTCTTGGAAAAATCGTTAAAAAGGACCATCAAAATTGAATTATCGCACACAAGGACCCATTCACAAAAATTATTGTTAAAACCCATATTATTATTGTCAAAAACCATACTAATGTTGTAAGGAGTCCCTATTTATAATTTTTCTATTTCAGCAGCTTTTTTTTGCGATTTTCCCTTTATTCTTCATGTACCTGATAACAACTTTTATTTATCAGAGCTGTAAAGATGTCATTTCTAAAAACTGTACTTTTCTATTGCAGCTCTAATAAATCATGCTTTGTAAATTCTAATTCTTTCATGCCCCAGATATATTATTAATATATACATAAATATATACACACTAACTCCCCATCTATGCTAAACTATCCCCAATCACTCATCTTTATGTAGGTAGCCCTATAAGTGAAATCTACCTAACTTCTCAAAAAGGAAGTATAAGCATCACATGTCACAAAAGAAAAAAGGGGAAACATAACATCGAATGTATTCAAAATTAATCAATTAACTAAGCATTAAGTTCTTCTCTCCTTCAACCTTAGCTATCCTTCCACCAACTCCTCTTTCCTCTTGGATGAATTGGGCCCTATGGTTAAATTAGAAAGGAGGGGTAAGACTCAAAAAATCTCAATAGTAATCATATTTCATATATTATACGTGGTAAAAAACTAAGCTTGCAAGACAAACCATAGAGAATAACACCTTACAAAATAATTGATAATAATATTAACTTAATTTGAATTTTTATTAATTTAATTCACAAAAAGAAAAAATACAATTATCTTAAAGAACAAAATGTTTGTTATGCTTAATATCTTTAGTTTGGTCTGTATTTGTATTAACTCTGCTCTTTATTCAAGTAGTTTTTTCTTCGTGAAATTACCTGAGGCCCATGCTTTTTTGAATTCAATTGTAGATATTATGCCAGTAATATCTGTCATTTAATTTAGACATATTTGCTGTCATTTAATTGAAACTCATATAACTGTTATGTATAACTAAATAACTGGACAGCTGCATAACTAACTAACTGAACTGTATAACTGAGCAGTTGCTAACAAATCATCTAAACTGCATAACTGAATAACTGAGTAATTGTACAGCTACTAACTGATTAATTGCATAACTGTGATTAACTGAAAAACTGTGCAGCTATTATCTAATTAACTATTAAATACATATATGCTAAACAGTGAAATGCATACACATGACCATAGCAATAACTGGTAAGGCAATTTACATGTTCTCATACTTAACTATAGTATTATGACACAAACAGACATACAACCAAAACAAAAGATACAAAATAATGATTAAAGCTACCTTTCTTTCCGGGTATCTTGGTTTGAGTTTCTTCTTAGTAAACCAAGCCACCAATTAAAACCTAACAGTGCATGTATATGTATAAGTTAAGTCAAAACTGGGGTTATGGCTAACCCATATATAACTAAATCTCTCTATAAACCCCCTCTCGGGCCAACTCTCTTTGAGGGGATAAGTCATCTTGGGTAAAATTTTATGCTTATAAGTCTAAGGGTCTCTAAAGTCTCTCCTTTACTTTTGTTGCTCTTAACTTCTTAATCCAATATAATTTAGTTTAGGGAAAAAGATTTAACTTAGTTACCAAATCTTCATGTTTCTAGGATTATGATTAGCAAGAAAAACAAACGTACATCATCATTCAATGTCTTTGATTATGAATAGCTATACAGAACATTAACTTGACATTTAGAGATATTTAAAAGGAATTTCAAATTAGTTCCTCAGGTCTAGCTCACTCTTATACATTTCACAAACATGGATGGTTTCATCAAGTATGTCAGTTTCCTTTATTATCTGTTTCGAACATTCAATCTCGCTCACACAGCTGAGAATAACAGTTTAACATCTAAACATATAATTCAGCAACATTCACAATAACTTTCAACTTTTAAAAACATTACCCAAATCACTAGCAATGCACAAAACCTCTATAACATTTCAAACAGCACCACTTAATCAAGACCAAACTTTCGACTATTCTTGAGCATTTGTTTAACACTATGTATAGCAACTTTATATTTGTAAATACCAAACAGCAACTTCTATTAGATCTTCAGCTCCAAGCCTTTTATTCTATCCATTATATTAAACCTTTAATAATTCACACATTGTCTTTCTTAATGAAACAGTGGCTATTTTATGTCCTTAGTCTTTAAATTACAGGACATGAGATTGTAATAGTAAAATAATCAATTCTCACACAGCAACGATGACTACTCTTAATAGAATTGAGAATTCCTAACTTTCAGTTGTCACTCTAACCATTATAAACAGTGGGTAGCATTTAACATTGGTAACAGCTACAAAAAGTTTATATCAATTTCCAACATTCAAATTTAATGAGCATGTATCGGCACATCCATCATATTACATTCATACAACTCTATAATCATCCCATTCAAGTACATCGCACATTTCTCATTCATGAAGTATTTTCCAGATTATTCTGGAAATTTTCCAGATTTAATATCATCCCTCAAATTGCCAATTGCTCATATACTTTGGTTTTAGGTTCTTTCATGGGCAGCTCCCATTTTAATACCTTCAAACACATAAAGCTGTCATTATCCTATACCAGCAACATATTTAACAATCTAATTACTCAGCTAATATTTTAGGCATTATATAGAAATTTAATACCACTTTTCTTGCTTCAATTACAAACTCAAAACATTAAAATGGAATGGTTCAAATGTCCACACATATAATAATCCAGTTTGAAACATGAATCAGCAAAATTCACATCAATAGCATTCTCAACATATTTCAGCTTCCAAAACGGCAATTAACAAGTTTAAATCAATTTTCAGCATCCATCTCATCCAGCAACAATAATATAACACGCAATATATATATATATATATATATATATATATAGATATAGCTTAGCTATTCAAGCCTCAATAATTCAGTTTGGCCTCATGACAGCATCCTTCTTAAATCTGAATTATCATCCTCATTTACTAGCTATCATCACTGTTACTTAGCTTGATTATCATCCAACAGTCTCACGGGTTCCATTAAGAAATCTAGCAGCATTTTAATAGTCTAAACTCTAAACTACTGTTACAGTATCAATAATGGCAGCATTTGAAGGTTATATAAAAATATTCCAGCTTCACATATTCAGATGACACACCCATACACATATTCTTAGCAACTAAAGAAATTTCTTCCTTTTCTTTTCTTTTAGTTAGCTTGACCAAAGTTCGAAGTAAAAGAATAACTCAATAGCACGGACACACATCCATCTCCATGCGTATATTTATACATAGTATTCAAGTGTTTAATGTCATTAATCAAATGCCCAAACAACTTCCCTTTCCATCTTATTCTGGAACCCGTTGCTACACCCACCAAAACAAAAGAGAAGGAGTACGGAAATCACTTTCAACATGACCAATCGCACAACATATATATATATGAATCAACTATTCAAGATTTATTTCCGACGAATAGCCCAAATTTCAAACAGTAACTACTCTTAGTTTAATCAAATATCCTATCTATTATCTTGCTTCAGTTTCAAACGTCTCTCCCCCTTAAATCAGACCCAAACGAAGAAGCAGAGGGTAGAGTGAAATCTAGAAGTTCACTTGGGTTCAGGGATCTCACTCACTCACTAAGTCTTCCTCCCCCACCCACTTAGGTTTCACCCTCTTCGATCCCTCAAATGCCATGATCCCAGAAAATGAAAATGGGGAAGAATCAAAGCATTTACCTTGGTTCAAAGATCAGATTGCATGTGGCAAATCCTCCCTCCTTCCTCTTCTTCTTTCCCTTCGACTTGCTCCTCGGATTCCCGCGGTTTCCTTCCCTCTCTCTCTATACATTCATCTTCGCTGTATTTATAATTCCTCCTTGGCTTCTTTGAGAAGCACCGTGTCAGCGAAGGAGATGAGGATCTTGCCACTCAAGAACAAAACGTGGCGTATTGAGGAAGATGAGAAGCAGGGACGAAGAGGTGGCTGAAGATGGAAGAGGGACTGGAAACGTGCCCACAGAAAGGAGTTTGAAGCTGAAGCAGAGGGCATGTGGAGATGACGATATGTGTAAAAGTCTACTTTGCCCTTCTCTTATAATTTTAATTTCAACCCTACTCTCTTCTGAAATTTACTCTAACCTCGAATGGGCTTTTTTTACGTGTATACTACGTACAATAAGTTATTTTGCTCACATACTATAACATGAAAAATATTTACTGAGCTACTACTCTTCAAAATCGTTTAGACAAAGATCACGTTTAAATTATAAAAACTTGTTCTTGTTATAAATAAAGAAGAATCATACAGAGGATGAGAGAATCAACAAGAGGGAGTATTTCTCATTCCATTCAAGAGTGCTCAATACATTATACATGACATCTATTTATAGGCACAGCTTTATATCTTTGATAGAATCTACAGATTACATAATAATATGAGATAATTGTGGGATATAGAGATAATAGGAGATATTAGAGATTATAGGAAATAATGAGAGATATATGGATATCCACAAAGATATTATTATATTCATAACACTCCCCCTTGGATGTCCAATATATATGAATGTACCTCGTTAAAAAACTTCAACTAGAAAAAATCCTGTGGGACAAAAACCTAGCAAAAGAAAAAGAGTACATCATTCATTGATACACTATGCAATGCTGTTTCGTTAAAAACCTTGCTAGGAAAATCCAGTGGGACAAAACCATAGATAAGGAAAAAAGAGTACAGCGTGTATCAACTCCCCCTTTTAGCAACATCAGTTGACATCTTCGAGCTTGTAAAGTCTAATATAACGAACAACCCTTCCAAATATTGTAATGAGATAAAAACGTCAAATATGAATTTCATGATCTTCTGAAAATCATGAGACGAATAGTCTTTTTATGGTTTATCCACACATGGATCATACTATGATCTCTTGACATGAGAATCAAACAAGAATACTTTATCTATATATCCATTAAGATTAGTCTTGGATATTTTCAGATAAAATAATATTACCTCCATGGTATCTTTAAAGTAATGAAGAATATTTTTAACTTCATTCCAACATCTTCATGTTGATAAAGAACTATATCATGCTAATCAGCAAATGATAGCTCAAATTCTATATAGCTAGATAGATATATAAATGCTACAGTGATACTAAGATATGGTACTTTTGGACCAAGTGTTTATTCATTACCTTCTAGAGGTCTAAATCGATCTTTAGTCCATATCTAAAGATCTTACAACTACCGAAACATATAATAGATGTTGCTTATCCACATAATGGATGTGACTTATCCATATGCATTCTTTCGAAAGTTTTCATTTCAAACTTTTTCTTTAAGTAATTCGCAACTTTTGAGAACTCATCAGGAGTTTTGATAATATCATCATAAATAATACTGATAACAAACTCATTTTGAATATTTTCACAAATAGACAAGTTGGAATATGTTTACATCATTCCTTCAGTTGATATTAACCATATATGTCTCATATAGAGACTTACTTAAATAGTGTTCTTGAGAACATAATTGTATGCTTCTAGAAACTTAAATCTTTTAAGGATTTTCATACATTATGATCCATATCTATTCATATATTGAATCGTTTGAATTTATACAAGAATTTGAATCTTTCAGGGATTCATATAAAATTTCACTATAATGTGAGTCATACGTTATAGTTATATATTTCTAAGACGCACATGAAAAAATTTCATTTATTACCAGACTATCAAATTGATAAGACATGTAATTTAATCCACCACAAGACTTTATTTCTCTTTATATTGTACAAATGCCTATTTACATAATACTAGCATTACACTTCAAGTGCATAGGCTAGCGATACACAAATCCCTGTTACATTGTGTCTTTTCTTTTCTGTTGGCCAACCATTTTTCTGTCTGTATCTCATGACAGATTTATACATAAAATCCTCATTTGATCACATGATATCATCAATAAAATTATTTTCGACAATTTTATTCCCTTATCGGTCCCCTTTTCTTTTATGACATAACATATCGAGATCTCTTTATTGCTTTCAGACACTTGAACCTCTTTAAGGGTCAAACAATTGTGTTTTAATCTCTTTTGCAATTCATGTCTCATTAGTATGATCATCATGATCATTTGCTCCTTTTTCTTTTCTTTTGGAACCGATCATAATTTCATGCTTTTAGCATGTCTTCAAGAATAGGAGCACTTTTAGCTGGAATATAAGAATTAAGAATTCTCATTTTGATCAGTAATTACATCTGGCAGATATTAATAATATTTTAAGAATGCAATACTTTATGAACTTCTAGTTCATACTACTATATTTGAGGATCTGCATTTGATAGTAAAAATGCATTCTATGTATTCTCTTTTCTAGCTACACATTTTCTCCCTCTCATATTGGGAACATATAATGTAGATCTCCTAAATCCGTAAATCTCCTTTAAAAACATTATTTTGTTTCATTTGGAGACAAACAAAAATAAAGAGATTTTATCCAACAGTGATCCCAACTTACTTTTAATATTCATCTATGTGCGTTATTGCAATGAAAAATAGATATCACACATTTTAAGATGAAAAATGTCTGGCTCCTGACCAAAAGTCAATTATAATGGGAGAATTCACAATACATTGTTGGCTTGATGCATTTATATGTAAAAATATATAAAATCAATCATCTCAACACTCAAATGGGAATTCTGTTCTCATAAACTATGATCTAGCTACTTATGGAGGCTTTATATGGAGGCTTTTATAAAACATATAATCATCAGCAATGTGAGGAACAATCATTAGCAATCTCAACGAGAATCATATTGATTTCATAATCAAGAACTTATGTACTCAATGTAATTATCTGAACATATTTGCAAATTTCAAGTTGCAAGTTGATCATAAACACCGGTAACCATTTTATAGATGCATCTTTCACTTACAGAATATTACTTTGGTCCACATGGTGTCTAAATAGGCCTATATATAAAGTTGATACATTATAAATCTGTACGAATCCGATTTTGAGCATAGCTAGTGATATTCTCTTTGAGAACAAACAACACATAAAAATTCTTGAATTATATATCATTTTTAAAGAATCTTCTGGTTCTTTAATAAATGACAATGCACATTTTTCATAATATTTTGCATCATTATGATCCGGGATGATCTGACTGGTCATGCCAAACTATAAATGTATAAACTTCTGGTTTATTATAAAATTATTCTCAATTATTAGTAAACTTCTTGTTACCATGTCATATTATTTATTTTTCGCCTTAATATTTCATAAGGAATATGCTATCAATTATAGATTTTATCTTCATGATATAGCTCTTCTAGAGCATTATTTTTCATCTTTTACCTAATGGTAAAAACTTGTGTACTCATGGAAGGTTGAGCGCTACTGACTCTTCTGGAGCTTTTTTCAAAAAGAATATGAGATATAAGGAATGATGTTAATATTAATAATAACAAATTTCATTCCACATAATTCATACTTGTATTTTAACAATCTACCCCTCAAGTGTGAGTCATATAAATATATTTTTCTTATTTCTATATTTCAAATAGAGTGAATAGAGTAAGCTAATAACATATCTTTAACTTGGAAATCCAAATGCTTCCTAATTCAGATATAATAATGAATTTCAATCCAATTGCGCTATCACCTTAAAGCCCTTTGATAAACAAATATTCTAATATATATAGTTGTTCAGGAATTAACATATATTATTTTTTCACTATATGATATACTTTACTTCTAGTTATGCTTTTTCAAAGTATGAAGTGTGTGTGTGTATGTGTATATATATATTTTTTTTCAAAACATAAAATTTTATGGATATTTCATTATTCAAAAACTTCACTTCTTTGTATATATTATGTAATGCTTCAAACTTATTCATAAAATTATAAATCCAACAAAAATTTGAGAAGATCTACAAGGATTAAAATCAAACTATATAGTTATGAAGATTTAATTCATAAGCCTTCAGGGCTATTTATAAGTTATTAGTCTTCAAGATTCTATATAGTAAATATATATTTTAAAAATCATCCTTGTCTCTTAATATTTGAACTATAAGTCTTCGGGGCTTTTAAAACATCATAAGTTGTTATTTTCATGTCATTCAATAACATGAGTATAATGGTTGATGGCCATTTAGTAATAGGAAATTATAATATTAATAAATATCAAATTGAATGTGAAGAATATATGAGAATAAAATAAGAATAAAACTTAAATTTTAAATTAATTAAATGTAACATGAAATAAAGAGAAAAAGGTAAACTCTTTTACCAATACATCCTTCACTATATAGTCATTAGTTTTCTGGACTACATTATTTATAATTCTAATTGTCATAATTTTTCTTTTATAAACAAACTATATAATAATCCTTCTCATAATCAAAACTATATGATTTCAGGCCATTTAATAAAGAAAATAAAGATACATGGCATCTAGCTATTTAATTTCAAAATAAAAAAGTTAAAGATATATGGTTTCTGATCATAAGATAAAAATTTGATGTTATATGGCTTTTAGCCAATTAATAAAATAACAAAAAAATTAAATCTTTACAAATTCTAGTAATAAGATAGAACATCAAAGTTATATGGATGTGAGCCATTTAAGAAGAAATAGAAAAATTATATATAAATATATATATATATTTATATAGCTTCTGGCCATAAAATAGGAAATTTAACATGATATATATAAATAAAGATAAATTAAATATATATGGCTGCTAGCCATAAAATAGAAAATACAAATTATATGGTTTCTAGCTTTTTAATGAGATAAAAAAAATTCAAATATATATGACTTCTGGCCATAAGATAGAAAATCAAAGTTATATAGCAACTAGCCATTTAATAAGATAAAAAAAATTAAATATATATGACTTCTGGTCATAAAATACAAAATTCAAATTAAATCGCTTTTAGCCATTTAATAAGATAACAATAATCAAATATATATGGCTTCCAGCCATAAGATGAAAAATTTATACCTAAATACTTCTAGTTATTTAATAAGATAAAATATCAAATGTATATGGATTCAAACCATTTTAAAAAAAAAATAGAGAAGTAGCGATATATATGGCTTTTAGCCATAAGATAAAAAAATCAAAGTTGTATAGCTTCTGGCTATAATATAGAAAATCAAAATCATATGGCTTTTAGTCATTTAATTTAAAAAAAAATGAAAAATTAGAGTTATATGTCTTCTGGCTATTTAATTATAATGAGATGAAAACTTAGAATTACATGACTTCTCGCCATTTAACTTTAGATGGTAACTTTTTAAGGATACTGCTAGTATCTATTGGAACTTCTAGTTTTATCGAAATAGTGACGTCAGGTAAATAAGAAATAGAGAAAAAAAAATCTTCTCATTATAATTAGTTCGGAAACTATAATATCTATATCAAAATTAAATCGTAATACTAAAAAGTAAAGCAAAATCTCTAATCATAGCCATGGAACCCGATGTTTAAAACAACGGTAGATAATCTTTTTAATTCCATATAATGGCTTAGATTATCATAGATAAATTGAATGGAAATACGGATACTCTGAAACACCATATATGTGATGCTTGAGATATTTTTATTTGAACAGAGTAAAAGATACTCTAGAAAAATAATAGAGATGATGCTCTAAAATTATGCTGGGGTAGAAAGGTATATCATACATACCTTGATTAGAGTTTCGTGCTGATAACGTGTTATAAATAAAGAAGAAATATAAAGAAGAATCATACAGAGGAAGAGAGGATCAACAAGAGAGAGTATTTCTCATTCCATTCAAGAGTGCTCAATATATTATATATGGCCTCTATTTATAGGCACAGCTTTACACCTTTGATAGAATCTACAGATTACATAATAATATGAGATAATTATGGGATATAGAGATAATAGGAGATATTATAGATTATAGGAGATAATAGGAGATATATAGATATCCACAAAAATATTATTATATTCATAACAGTTCTTACCCATATTAAAAATTGTAGAACTTGTTTTCACCAAAAACAAGTTCAATGAGTCCCACTTTAAAAAAAATGAAGTTGTAATCATTCATGCAGAGATTGAGTTTAAATTTATAATAAACTTATTCTTACTAAGAACGAATTCAGTAGATCCTATATTAAAAGTTATAGAACTCGTTCTTACAAAAAACAAGTTCAGTGGATCCCACTTAAAAAAATGAAATTGTTCACAAGGAATGAAAAACCGGACTGGACTGGCCGGTTCAGGACGGAAACCAGCTGACCGGCCAGTTGTCTAGTCCAGTTTGCCATTTTAATCGGGAAAAAATCAACCCAGTGTAAATCGGATTAATTCGGTGTGAACCGTAAGGAACCGAGTAACTAGCTTGGCTGAGTGGGTTGACCGGTTTACTTTTTTGAGAAAGAAGACGAAGGTATACCAGGGAAGGGAAGAATAAAAGAGAGGGAAAAGGGAGGAAAAATAATGGAAAAATTTAAAGAGATACCAAAAACACAGAAGAAATAATAAGCAATAACCAGAAAGTTGAGATTCAAGCTGCAAAAGAGGAGGAGAGAGGAGAAGAAAAAGGCATTCGAAGACCTGGCCGGACGAAGATGGCGTTGCTCAAGTTGCAGAAGCTGCGCTGCTAGCTTGTTGAATCGCTACAGAGGCAAGTTTTGGTTGGATTAGATAAAGGTCAATAATAAAAGAGGAAAAGGCTCTTAAATATTTGATATTAAAATAGAATAAAAAAACGAAAAAAAAAAAGGCAATAAACTAGACGCGTTAGCATTCAATGTATCAGCTTTTTTTTCTTTGCATTTATGGTAACTGACAATGTATTGTAGTGATTTAGGGCCTTTTCTTGTCTTTTCTTTTTATTTTCCAGAACTTGCTTGGATCATGTTATGCAAATAATAAAATATTTAAAATGCACAGCATATAACCCTTATTTTTTAATTATTTTTATTAAATTGTATTATTTTAATATGAATGGTCTGATTCCTGTCTGATCCCGGTTAAACCATTAACCCTTAACCCACTGCCTCGTCCAGTTTAATATCTGGTCTGGTTTTTTATTCCTTAGTTTTTCATACCTTGAACAACTTTGATTTTGTCTTTTAGTGTCATTGTCTTTTTTTTTTAGTTCCTTTATCTTTTCATTATTTTTCCTCCTTTTTAAGTTTCTTTGTTTTTTTTTTATAAGAAAGTTGGTGGCGTGTACTGCCTTCTTGTATCTGTTTTGTTTCAACTTAAAATTTGATTTCTTTTTTACCTAATTAAGGTACATTCTTTCAATTAACTTTTTAAAAAATAATTTTTATATGTATTTGTTAAATGATGAGTATAATTTTATATTTAGCCATTTTATATGTTGCCTTGTAAACCTTGTATACGTTGAATTTTATATTTCTCCAAATACTATAGTCAAACTCAATTCCCACTATGTACTATTGGAAGAATTTTTATTCAATGTATAAAAGGTCTACAATGCAACATGTAAAAATAATTAAATATACAAATTTAAACAAACTCAACATATAAAATGACTAAATATAAAATTCTACTCATTATTTATGAAAATACATGTAAAAATTATAAAAAAAAAAGTTGACCAAGAGAATATACCTTAATCAGGGAAAAAAAAACATTAAATTTTAAGTTGAAACAAAATGCATATAAGAAGGTAGCACACGCTACCAGCTCTCTTACAAAAGAATGAAAAAACTTAAAGAGCAGGAAGAATAATGGAAAGAAAAAAAGATAACGACATTAAAAGACAAAACTAAAGTTGTTCAAGGTATGAACAACTTCATTTTTTTTAAGGTGAGACCCACTAAACACGTTCTTGATAAGAACAAGTTCTACAATTTTTAATGTGGGACCCACTAGACTCGTTCTGAATAAGAATAACTTCTTTATAAATTTAAATTCGATCTTTGCCTGAATGATTTTGAAGTGTAGTATCTCGATAAATATTTTTCATGCTATAATAGCATCCGAGTAAAATAAATTACTGTTTGTAGTGTGTGTATATAAATAAATATATATATAAGCCATCTCAAATGATTTGTAAAAATTAATCCTCATTATTTTCTAAAACTTTCGAGTGAAGAGTTAACCTCTAACTTTTTTTTTTTAATTTTTGAAAATTAGCTTTTAAATGATCTCTATTTCTTTTTGGAAAAAAATTCATTTATTTTTCAAAATAATTATCTACAATTTTTCTATAATTATTCTAAGCCAAGATATAAAATTTTAATAATTATTCCTTTCCTAATTTTTATTCTGCATTTCTTGCTCAAAGCTAGGCTTTTATTTTATAATTATTTTCCGGAGGCCTTGACTAATTATTTTAGCCACTCAGAAATCTTATAAATTTTTAGTTTCAAAATTTGGGATATTACAACTTATCTTTAAAAAGCAATTCGATTCAAGCTTAAAATTTTTTTACATGAGTTATTTTAATTATAAAATTTATTATAATTAATATTCTTTAATACTGTTTCTGGTCCTAATTATAAAACTTCATTTATAGTTTACAAACAAGGGCTTGTAATTAGAATCGGAGGTAGTACACTCTGATATGATAGTCTTTCGAGATTTGGGATGTTTTGGTACTTTTATTAAAAATTATATAGGGTTTGGTAAATTTTTAGTATAGTTTATTGATATTTTTCACCTTTATCCGGCCTAAAAAAACATCTTAGAAATTCTTTGTGACAAATGACTTCTTCCTGCTTCGTTTATTCTTACTCAGAAATAGAAAACAATGAAGTGTATAAGAAAACACGATTTTTAATAATATGGATTTCATCTCCTTTGCTTTCGCGTATAGAAAAATATAAATCTTAATTCATATCAGTTTAACTACCAAATTATCTCATTGCACTTTTATTTAATAGGATAATATATACATTTAGTCTTTTAAATTTACTTCAACTTTTATCTCTTAAGTTTAAAAAATATATTTTTAGTATTTTAATTAACATTAAAACTATTAGTTTCATTTAAGGAAAAATGCTTAGTAAATTGAAATGGTAACTGCGTAATTTAATGCTGACAAAGCGCACTCTAAATTAATTCTTTAATATAATCATTTTTATAAATTCTTGAATTCTTAATATTTTATCAAATATCTGATTTTAAAGTGTTTAAATTTTAATATAAAAATAATTATTTTAAAGAATTAAAATTTAGAGCTCATTTTCCAGTAAATGGGCTAAGGTTAGCTAAAGGAGCAAAAATACACTTTTTAAACTTAATGGCTGAAACTTGATATAAACTCAAAAGATCAAACCTATACCTTAGCATATTAAATTAATGTGCTATAAGATGATTTGGTAAAAATAGAGGTGGTGAATTAAATTATTGGCAAGAAGGACTTAATTTAAAGTATCTATATTCTATGTGTACAAGAGTTTTAAGTTACCGATATTTTCTATACATATAAAAATTTATCAAGTTTGTCTCACTGATAAAATTTTTCACGGATGACTCTTCTCCAATTTTTCAATATCAACTTCAAAGGCTATCCACATGTGTGGTCCGCTAGCTTGTCGAATTACATGGAATGGAATGAAGTGCACGAGAGAGTGAAGAGAGAAATACCAACACATACGAAGTACACACTAGAAAAAGGAAACACACAAGACATCATATCCTTTATGGAAAAAAATTCCACACATGGAAAGCTCTCAAATAAATGCAGTTATCTTCTTTCCCTCAGCTTTTGCAATGAGGCGACTGGATTGCCCGACGGAGGATGTTTTCTTGGAGAACACGCACCCACCCTTTTATGGGATCCTTCCATACTGGTCTTCATTGCTAAAGAAACAGAAGAAAAATCAACTTTAACCTTAATCTGCATGTGCGTCTTCCAGTTCTTGCTTTATTTGCTCAACAGATGTTAAAGAAACCAAACCCAAATCACAATGACCATTATGATTTTGTGAGTTTCCAAGTGGAATATTCACCTACCTTCAAACTTCCTTAAAAAGGAAAAAGCCTGTT
The DNA here is from genome assembly GCF_004799145.2 of Neltuma alba. Lineage (NCBI taxonomy): Eukaryota > Viridiplantae > Streptophyta > Magnoliopsida > Fabales > Fabaceae > Neltuma > Neltuma alba. Next base: position 37,547 of record NW_021637164.1, on the reverse strand, counting down.
CCACCACCAGCTCCCACATTCATTAATTTGATATTTGCATTCCTTTATAATGTATCATAGAGAAAGCCAGAGAAAATACTCAGTCTCTATGATAATCCAAGCAACCTAGTGATCCAAAGACTTGCTGTTGGACCTTCATCAACAATTCTGTGTCCTCAATCTGCTAGCTGGTCAGAGTTCTCAACACTTCTTCTGTGTCCTCAAGAAGAGGGTTGACATGTTAGAAGAAGATCTCAACAAATGTACGATGGGATTCTGATGAAGTTTGTTGAGATCTTCTTCCAACTTTTCAACCCCTCTTCTTGAAATCTCCATCGATCTCAGCCCAGAGGTAAGACCGGTAGCTAAGCGCTGGCTCCAATCTCCTCTGATGTTCAATCCGTCTCTGTGCATACAATACCTATTTCGCTTAGGCTTAGCCTTGTGCATATATGTTCCTGTGTCTTCATTCTTCAAGTGACTATAATAATTAGCTGATGTACAGAATAGACTTCTTAGCTTATGTGTTTCTGATGCTTGGTTTTTTGTTTTTCCTTTTTATTTTCCCAGTAACAATATATCAATTTCATTTAAGAATGCTAAGTTTTCCGGGTGAGAAAATATTTGGTCAGAGTCAAAATTCTAGGAGACCAAGAAAAATAACTCCTAACGCTAGGCCCAAAAAAATAAGATGAACTAATAGTAAGTACGCTAGGGGATTCTGGGTGTTACTGCTAGACTACGTGTGTCTGGGATTTTTTGACATGTTTCGTTGTGTTTCAATTATTAATTAGACCCTACAGATAACTTTTTTTGTTAGCTAAATTGTTTAAAATTTCAGCTATTAATATTTATCGGTGTATATGTTACTAGATCCTGCTCACTTGCATCATTATCTTCTCTTTTGTTATGCTTTTTCTTTTCTATTTCCTTTTCTCTATTTGTTAGAAAAAGTTGATTACATACCGTAAGACTTTATTATTCCTGCTTCTTTTCTTAATATATTCCTGTTTGTGCCAGGCTTAATAAAAATAATTAACTCCCATTGTCAACCAGCTGGTGACCTTTATGCATCAATTATGCATCTATGGCCACGCTTTCAGCATCTGCACCAATATTTCCCATATTTTTTGCTCAAACTTAAAAGGGATAATGGGTTTGGCACACAGTGTGCTTTCATCACTCATAAAAAAGAGAAGAAACAGTAAACAAACTTTATTTTGAATTTTCTCAGGCCAATCACTGATTGGCGACAACAATATATGACAAGATGCCCACACTTTGTTTTTTCCTTTGTTTAAATTTCTCGGACTGGAAATTTAGTTCCCTTCATATGACAGATTGTAGAAATTTTACAACTTTTGGTGGCATCCTGAATTCCTGCCTTTGATAACGCATAACCTCATGTTGATCATGTAAGCCCCAATTTAGCAGAGACGTCAAACCTTTCATGGATTAAAGATACAGACTCAAACCTTACCAGATTAAATCGACTTCTCTATGTGTGTGTACATATACATATTTTTAATAGACACACACGGAAATATATATATATATATATATGTTAGTGCGCTTCTGAATTTGCCCCTTGAACCGTTTCATCATGTGTGGCTATAAATGCATAAAAGTTAATCTTTCATTTAAAAGCTCAGGGCAAGTGATGGATGCATGCATCAGATATTTTAAAAAACCATATAAGTGAAAGTGGTCCAGTGAACATAGCAGATAGCTATCTACTTAACTCTTTTGTATATTCAGTGTGACCTTGTATGTACATAGCATTCCCTTCTCTTGTTCCCCTTTCTTTCCATCTTATCCCATACCGTCTCCTACCTCTCCAGCACATAGCCATCTACTTTTCTCTTTATTAAGGTGCTTTTTCCTGGGTTTTGTAGCTCAACTAGTCCATAGTGGTTGGCTGGCTGTGAAAGAGGAAGATAGAAGGCAACGGTGGTAACTCGATGTATAACTTCAAGGGGAAAAAAACACGCAACACACAAACTTTAAGATTCTTTATGAATTATCAGGCAAATAAATTAAAATAGGGTAAAGTAGCATCCATCAACCTCATGTTATTTTCCAGTTCTATCTAATACTCTAATCTCATCTATAGTGTATCCAATATCTTAATGTTATTTTCTTTTGTGCTTTCAATGTCTTAATTTCATTCATAGTGCATCTAACATCTTAAACCATCAATAAAATTATGGTACTAGATGCATCTGAACACAAGTAAGAGATGGACGAACCAGAAAAACAATAAGTGTCAAAGCTATATTTTACTCAATAAAATAAAAGATTATAAACATCACTTCATAATTAATGAAAAGAGCATCACCTTACAATGGGCTTCTTCTCTGGCTCCTCATCTACGTATAACTAAGACTCTCTCCAATGAAAGAGCACAAATATCTTATTCCCCACTCAATCTCTGTCTCTTCTCTTCATTAGTTAATTTCTCTCGCTTTGCAGCCGTCTTCATCCTCGCCCTTTAAATTTGTTAAGAGGGCCTTCAACAATTTGTATACATTTGGTTCTCATTGTTGTTTGCTTTCCTTGCTGAAATAGGGATTCATTTGGTTGCAAGAAATCTATGCTTTATTGATTCACTAAAGATGAGAACGGATGGAAGGAGAGATGCATAAAGCTTCTGAAGCACCAAGGATAACGGGAAGGTTAGGCTTCCGTCAAGGTTTCTATAAGAAGTAAGGGGTTTTAAAGAATGTTTGCGTTTCGTAATTGAAGTGTTTTATTTCTACTTTCTTGTATTCTCGTCATATAGCTCAATACGACTTGAGCCAGTGTTTTGTTTTGTTTTTTTTTTTCATTTGTAGCTTATAAAGAGAGTTTAGACCACAACAATTGGGCTAAGTCTATTGGATGTACTTTGTTGTATTCTTTCTTCTAGTTTAACGAAAAGTTCCCCTTGCTTTATACAGTGCATATAGAGACTTGGATAGAGGTATGGAGCAGAGCCATGAAGATTGCATTACTGGGAAAGAATAAACTAGAGTTCATCAACGGAACTTGCAAGAAAGAAGATCAAGATTCATCGCTGCAAGGGTAATGGGAACGATGCAACGCAGTCGTTCTCTCCTGGATCATCAATTCAATCTTGAAGGAGCTTGTCAATGGTGTTACCTTCTTTTAGAGTGCACATGCCGTATGTGTCAACCTAAAAGAGAGGTTCAACAGAAAAAAGGACTCAAGTATTTGCCCTTCATCAAGAGATCAATTCCCTCATACAAGGACCCCTCTCTCTATTTCTGCATATTAATCAAACTTAAAGGAACTTTGGAAAGAGCGATCCACAGTTTTTACTCTTCCATCTTGTACCTGTGGCACTTCTCACATGTATGCTAAAATAATCCATGAGTAAAAGCTTCTACAATCTTTGTTGGGATTGAATGGATCTTATTCACAACTCACAAGCAGGAAGCCATATTTTGTTATAAATCCTCTACCTATTGTTAATGAGGCTTACTCGATTATTATACAAGATGAAGTCTAGAAATCTATCATTGGTTCGAAAAAGAACTCGCTTGCGAAAGGAATTGCTATGGCAATAAAGGGACATGGATGAGGTGGAGGCAGACGATGTGGAGCAAGTGCTTTCAAATGCTCTCATTGCCACAAGAAAGGACATAATAGAGAGAACTGCTAACAGATAATTGGGCATCCTCCAAATTTTAAGGGCAACAGAGCAAACTGAAGCAAGAACCAAAATCAAGAAGCACCAGACTCGAATTCAGAACATGAGCTCTACAAACACAGTGGCGCCTTTATTCACACAGGAGCAATATCAAAAGGTCCTAGAGTTAATTCAAAAGGAAAATGATAGCAGGAAGCTTAGACTTGCTTCAAGATTGTACTATTTATGAAGGGCCAATTAAATGATAAAAATTCTAGATGGAATTAGACTTCCTGCAACACACATAGGTAGAGCCAGAATATCAAATGAAACTACTCTTGATGATGTTTTATATGCCCCTAATCTTAAGTTCAATTTAATTGCTGTATCCAGATTCATCAAAATATAGAGGTGTGTAGCTTCCTTCTATCCTGATCTCTGTTTTACGAAGGAAATTTGGGGTGGGAAGATGAAACTGAATGGTAAAGCTGTTCACGGTCTATACATTTTGAAAGTGGCAACAATTACAAAATTGAAAATTTTTCTGATGTTAATTTATGGCATAGAAGGCTGGGACTCGCTCCCCACTCTGTAATGCAGCATCTGGACTTTGTAATCAATGATAAGATTCTTACAAATAAAACTTGTGATGTTTGTATTCAATCTAAACAGACCAAGTTTCCTTTTAATTCTAGTTGTATAAAGACCATGAGTTCCTTTAAATTATTGCATATGGATGTTTGGGGTCCATATAGAACCCCAACACAAAGGGTTCCAGTATTTCCTTATTGCGGTTGATGATTTTTCAAGAAGAACTTGGGTTTTTTATGTTGAGAAATAAATTTGAAGCCATGATTCACATTAAAAATTTCATTGCTTACATTTTCAATCAGTTTCATAAACATGTAAAAAGAATATGAAGTGACAATGATAGCAAAATGGGGCAATAGAAAGAAAGCATAGAATTATAATGCAATTAACAAGGGGTCTAATGCTACAATCTAATATACTGGTACAATATTGGGGATAATGTGTAAGAATGACTGTTTATCTTGTGAATAGAATTCCTTATAAAATAAGAGGATATAAAACCCCATATGAAAAGGTACATGGAAATAAACCCAACTTGAATAACTTGAGAGTTTTTTTAGTGTTGAGCTTATGCCACCAACCTCAAAGTGCATGATAAATTCGAACCTAGGGCCATTGCTTGTGTTTCCCTAGGTTATCCTAATAACCAGAAAGGTTTCCTTCTTCTTGATTTGAAAAATAAAACTATTAAGGCCAGTAGGCATGTGAGTTTCTCTGAAGGCAGGTTTCCTTACAAAGAAGCCATGACCATTGAGCAAGGGGGAGTCAACCCTATTAAGATAGATCATGCAAATGAAAGCAATAGTGAGGCAGAGCACGAAGAGATTTAGAATGATCATCAATAGGTAAATCACAATGGTAATGTCTCTAAGACTGATCCTCCTAGACCCATTAAGGAGAGAAGACTCCATATGGTCGAAGGACTATGTTTGTTATCTACTTTGTTCTAGAAATAAAATAAACCAAAATGGTAAGTGCAAGTATCCCATTAATAAAAACATTTCTTATGCAAATATTTCCCTTGATTAGGAGTTTTCTTTGCTTTATTGATTATGATGTTGAACCTATTAAATATGAAGACGCTGTCAGAAATAAAAGGTGGATAGATGCAATAAGAAATGAAATAAAAGCTCCTGCAGATGAAAAAAACTTGCATATTGTTTCTCTACCAAAAAGAAAGAGACCCATAGGTTGTAAGTGAGTCTACAAGATTAAATATAACTCAGATGGAAGTATATAAAAATATAAAACTAAGCTAGTTTGCAAAAAGCTATTGTCAAAGAGAAGGAGTAGATTATCATGAAACTTTTTTTTCCTGTTATGAAAATGTTTATTGTGCATTTAGTTCTTAAACTTGCATTTGTGAAGAGGTGGAATTTGTACTAGCTAGATGGATGTGCACAATGCTTTGTTGTAAGGATACCTCAATGAGGAGGTCTATATGAGGATTCCCCAAGGTTTTGAAAGTAAGGGGGAGTACATGGTTTGCATATTGAAAAAGTCTTTTTATGGCTTGAAACAAACCTCTAGATGATGGAATCAAAAGCTATCAAAGACCTTGATCAATGGTGGTTTTAGGCAAAGCAAAAGTGATTATTCCCTGTTTGTAAGAATTTTCTTGATGGAATTGTAATCATTTTAGTATATGTTGATGATATATTGTTGACAGAAAGTTCTAAGGATGGTATTAAAGATGAAAAAACTTTTCTACATAGTAATTTTAAAATCAAAGATCTTGGTCTTAAGAAATATTTCCTTGGGACTGAGATAGCAAAATCAGAAAAAGGGATAGTTATTACTATAAAAAAGAGTTTTTACGATACTAATTTATAATGGTTATTAGGCAAAACGCTATAAAAAAATTGGTGGTGGCATTTTTGTAATTATATGGAAGTTAATTTTACTTTTTATAGCGGTTATCTAGAAAACTATTGTGAAAGATCTGTTTGACAATGATTTTTTTTAAACTGTCATGAAAAGTCCTTTTTACAACGATTTTTAAAAAATCGCTTTAAAAAGTTTATCATAATTTTAAAATCCTTTCTATCACATGATAGTTTTTTTAATTTTTATAGTCAAAGCTCACGGTTCCTCACTATTGTCCCCACTGGATTTTCTCCCTCTTCCCACTGCTGTTGGTGTTTTTCCTTTACTTCTATCATTTTCACCATGTTCTTTGATTACTATCACTGTTGCATCATTTTCTTCATTTTTATTTGTGAGTTTTTTTGCCATTTCTCTTCTATTCTTTTCAAAGATTTCATAGTTTTTTGTGATTTGGTTGTTTAAAAAAATGTGGGTAGTGTTTTCTTTGACTAAAAAAAAAATTATATTTGTTCTAAATTAATTTGAATAGATCTACTTTTTGTTAATCTCTTTGTTTAAACATACTTTGATACATGAAAACTTGAATAAATCTAATTTTTGTTCCCTCTTATTTCGTAGATTTGAGTTTGACAGCCTGAAATTTGAGTTTTACCAAATCTGGGTGTTCAATTTGACCCTCATCAAATCTTGTTGGCTTTAAACTTGTGGTTTTCTACTGGTAACAAAAGGCTTTAGGACTCTGTACCATGGCGGTTTCTAAACTTTCCACAGCCATTATTCATATAACCACTATAAAAAGTCATATACCATGACAGTTTCTAAATTGCCATGAAATTCTCTACTTTTTACGTCGATGGCATAGACGTCACATTTAAAACTACCGTAAAAAACTCATTTTAATAACCATAAAATGCCTCTTTTGTAGTAGTGAGTGTTGTCTCAAAGGAAATATATCCTAGATTTGTTGTCTCAAACAAGAATGGGCGGACATAGGCCACTATCAAAACCCATGCCACATAATTTGAAGTTAATGCCATATGAGCAGGTAAAGACAAAAGAGGAAGAATTATTTAGTAGACTAGACATATGCAAGCAACTAATTAGTAAGTTAATTTACCTAACAATGACTTGACTTGATATCTCTTTCTCTGTGTAGGTTTTGAGCCAATTCATGCAGTCTCCCATGAAATCACACATGGGAGCAGTTAAAGTAATAATCAGATATTTGAAGGGAACTCTTCATAAGTTCAGAAGGAAAACTGGAGCTACAACGCTTTTGTGATTCAGACTGGGCATCATGTGGAATTACAACACACTCAGTTACAGGGTATTTACTAAAGTTTGAAGGCTCATTAGTAATGTCGGAGACAAAGAAACAAAGTATTGTTTCTATGTCTGTAGAGGCTAAGTACAGGGCATTGAGTGTGGCAACTTCAAAAATAGTGTGGGCTTTGGGACTACTTAGAGACTTGAAGATTGAGCATGAACAGCTGGTAGATGTTTACTGCAATAGTCAAGCGGCCATGCATATCGCTACTAATCCAGTTCATCACAAGTACACAAAACACATTGAGGTGGATTGTCACTCTATCAGGGAAAAGTGGGGATCAAAACAGATTAATTGGAAGCATGTTAGACCAAGCAATCAGGAAGCTAATATTCTCACTAATAAGGCAGTATCTGGTGAAGTGTAGAGGAAGACTATTAGGCAAGTTCGGACTGTTAATTTGTTCAATCCCTAATCTGATAGGGAGTGTAAGAAGTAAGGGGTTGTATAGAATGTTCGTATTTTGTAACTAAAGTGTGTTTTATTTTTGTTTCTTTGTATTATATTCTTGTTGTATAACTAATATTCTATACCCATGTTTTCTCTTCTCCTCTATTTGTTACAAGAAGTTGATTATATGACGTAAGACTTTATTATTCTTTTTTTGCTTTCCTATACCCACGTCCCCTCTTCTCCTTTGTTTGTGCTGGGCTTAATAAAAATAATTAATTCCTATTCTAAAACTGTTGGTGACATTGAAACACATTACAACAGTTTTCTTGTTTTGATTTTTTTTTTTTTTTTCATTTTGTTTACAGTATTCATTGAGTTTCCACTCCATTAGGCTCTCATCTTGAAATCTTGCACTTATATGTAAGGTATTCAAGTATATCGAAAGATTATCAAAAACTAGATACCATTTCAACAAGTGCAAAGGTATGCCAAGGACAAGACAGTGCTGGTAACAACCTACAAAGAAAGTCATAACCATCATCTTCCTCCAGCAGCCAGCGCTATACCTGGCTGTACTCCTTTCCAATTCAAACTCAAGTAGGAGCCAGGGAAGGCTTTACACATTCTGCGGGATACATGGGTTCAATGGTCATACTATCAACATCTACACCATGTTCAATTATCAAACTGGATTTAACCCAAGCCCCCACATTCCTTGACCCCACATTGTACATCATTTGTTGAACTTCACATGCAAAACAACAATGTTAAAAATCGTTGGGATGAAAATAAGTACTTGTATATATATATATATATATATATATATATATTATTTGACTAGGCCAAATTTGAATATTGTCGAGCGTAATTAGAGACAACTCTATCGAAAGGGTTTTCTACATTCATATGGACTCAAATTTGAGATGTTATGCTTAAGAAGCCAAAATCCTTTCCACTAAGACCAACACTTGTTAATTACTTATATTTATTTTATATGTCTTTGATCTAATTAAATTCATTTGGAATTTTTAGGCTATAATACTTTTCTTTACATTGATATCACAAGCTAGATTTTGTGAATCTAAAGACAGTAAATTTTCGTGGTTGTTGTAGTTGCTTAGTTTATCCATGTTTAAAAGGTATTGGCACCTCAAAGTCTTGAAAGTGAGACTCATTTAAAGTTTTTATCTCATCTTAGAACTTGTCATTGTTATAAACTAAAGAAATTATGTATGCCATTGAAAAAAATTAAAACTTATGACAAGCACCATTATTATGTATTAATAATCAACAATGTTGTTTATTTATCAAACTCAATGCAAATGGGATAGACATTAGGGAGAATTCCACAGAAAGAATTTTGAAATTACTAAATCCCAAATAAGAAATTACTAAATCTCAAAATTACTCAATGCAAAAGGATTTAAAAAAAAAAGCGATGCATGCTAGGTGGCCCAAAGGGTTATAAAAAAATGTTAGGACATAAGAATTACTTTAAAAATCATAATTTTGGACGTTAAATTCTTATTTAATATTTCTATTATTTTTAAAATAAATGGATGATCATTACCTTTTTTAAATCATGTTTTAGACAATATCTACATCAACTTTCTTATATATTTTTTCGATCACGGACATGATCATCTATTTAATTTTTAAAATATTATTATTTAAGTATAAACTTATATGAAAAATACAATACACAGTCATGTATGATTGAAAAACTTAATAAAATAAATATAATAAATTTAATCTAATTTTTTTTTGGTCCCACTTAACCAGTGATCTTATACTGGAGCCCTGAGTATGCAGTTATTTGGATGCCTAGCAATAGGATTGAAAAAAAGTGATGCATGCTAGGGGGCCCAAATGGTTATAAAAAAAATGTTAGGACATAAGAATTACTTTAAAAATCATAATTTTGGACGTTAAATTCTTATTTAATATTTCTATTATTTTTAAAATAAAGGGAAAACCATATTGGAGGTACCTATACTTTCTCTCAATTTTTAATTTGGTACCTATGTGTTTTTTTCCCTTTAATTAAACATTTAATTTTATCTTTTTAGCAACATTAGCTCTTATAACTTTATTCTATTGATATTTTTAGTCTCTACATAAGGATTAATGATGTTAATAGAGCAAAATTAAAGATTTAGTTAAGAACAAAAAACACATAGGTACCAAATTGAAAATTGAAAGAAAGTATAGGTACCTCCAATATGGTTTTCCCTAAAATAAATGGATGATCATTACCTTCTTTAGATCATTTTTTAGACAATATCTACATCAACTTTCTTACATATTTTTTGGATCACGGACATGATCATCCATTTAATTTTTAAAATATTATTATTTAAGTATAAACTTATACGAAAAATACAATACACAGTCATGTATGATTGAAAAACTTAATATAATAAATATAATAAATTTAATCTAAATTTTTTTTTCATTTTATCCTTTTAGAATGTTTCAGTCAGATTTGGTATGAGAGAATAGGGGTGTTCATGAAGCCCAGTTGCCCGCAATGCCCACCCCAGCCTGCAAAAAAATGCCCAGTCTGTCCTAAAAAAATGGCCCAAAAGAGCTATTGAACATGTTCAGGTTGGGCAAATTGTTGGGCAAGGCTGGGCATCGGGCACGATATGCTGTCCTGCCCATTTGGCCCTGCCCGCAATAATATATATAATTTTATTTACATATATTTTATTTGCCTCATATTTATTTCCTGAATCAAACATATTGTTGCATCAATATTCAGTATTCATTATACTTATTTATTTTTGAATGATTTTAAGAGTTAGAAACTAGAAAAACAATTAAGTTTAATAAAATATACAAACAATATTTTGTGGTCATAGTCCACTCCTCCTAACTACTACAAAAAGTAGTTTCATAGTATATTAATTATTAATAACAAAATTAAGGCCAAGTTGCCATTTTAATACAAAGTTACATTAGATTATTTAAAGAGATATAAATAATTAGTTAATTAATGTAGTATATTGACTTGTTGGGCATGAAAGCCCGCCCTGCCTAGCCCGCATTTGTCCAGTCCGAACTTAATAGGGCTTTTTATGGGTAGGGCTGGGCAACGGGCTGCATTTTCCAGCTCGTTCATTTTTCGAGTTGGGCATCAGACAAGGGTCCCGTCCTGCCCAGCCCTGCCCATGTGCAGCCCTATGAGGGAATAGAATGGAGGAAAGGAGAAAATTTTTTTTAATGAGCTTGTTTTGGAAAAAAAATAAAGAAATAGGGTTAAAAAAATTTTTAACTAATTTTTGTTGTCCTTTTATCTTACATGTTTCTCTTTATCTTGCATTTTCGGAATAGCATTTAGTTTTTGGTTTTTTATGCCAGTCTAGTAACAGCGTCAACGCAGACTGTGACGTCACTTTATATATTTCTAGTATGAGGTCGTTGTCTAGCACTCTAGCTACTATGGTATTGAAGGCGTGGACATCTCAAGTTATTGCGCTACTCACCTTGCTAATCTTAGTAATAATAAAAATTAATGTTTATTTGCAATATATAAATATTTAATTAATTTTTAAACAACCAAAACTTTTTGATCATTTGACCCATGATTTTAGTCCATGGAGGAGATAAATTTAGCTCGTCATTTAACGAAGGTCGCATTAATTACTCTTTCTAATAACTCATTCATCCTTTCCGTTTTCTGCATTCCACTCATATCTCTCGTTGCTGCAAAAATCCTAATTTTGCTTCTACGAAATTTCCTGGAAATTTCTCACCTCCGGCGGGCTTATTCTCGTCCATATGACATGCACACACACACTACATGCGATGTTAAATATAAGAGCTAGTTGACTAATTTCAGTAGATTAAGAAAATAAGTTAAATTAGTTATTTATAATAAATAGGTGTTATTTTTCTTAAAATATCTTTACTAATCAAGTTTATTAGTTAAAACTACTATTATTAGAAAGACTATTTTAGAAAAAAAATAAATAAATATAAGAGACAAAATAGATTGAAGTCTTGTATTTAAAATAAAATAAAAATCAAACGAAATATTATATTAAATATCGGAAGTAATATATATACATTAATGTATGTGTAGATAACAGTCACCATCGGAAAGTGCAAGGGGACACTAACTTCCTTCAAAGTTCAAACTTCAAATCGCCGTCAGAAAGTGCGGGTAACCCGCCGATCACCGGGAAAAGACCATGGCATCTGACGAAACACTAATAATTACTAGGACACACGCGCGCGCGCGCGCGCGCGCGCACACACACACACACAACTTTTAGATTTAAGTTTATTTGATTTTATTCCGACTTTAATTTGATACAATTTATTTAATATCAGTATAAAATATAAAATATAATAGACTTAAAAATGTTTAGATATAATATAAATATTTACGAAACAGAAGATTGGGCTTTCATATTTATATGAAATCATTATCTTAACAGTTAATTCATCCATAAAAATTAAATAAATTATAACTCAAGAAAGAGTAGCAAAATGCTCTCACGGGAGATGGGTCAGGCTCATGAATGTTGACTGTTCCATCAGCTCACACATTCATTAATTTGATCATTATTAGATTCTCTTTGTAATAAATCATAGAGAAAGCTAGAAAAGATATGCAGTCTTTATAAGAAAAAATATCCCCTCTCGTCCTAAACGTATTAGGAGTTTTATTTTTATTCTAAACATAAAAATTCAAACTAATTTAGATTGAGACTTTGCGAGCAAAATGATTCCCAAGAGTTTTTTTATCATTATTACATTCTGTTATAATAATAAATCATAGAGAAGGCCAGAAAAGATATGCAGCCTTTATAAGAAAAAATATTCCCTCCAGTTTTGTGATCTAGTTGGTTTCACCATCAAACCAAGTACCCTTGAGTAATACAAGCTAACTCTGAAAATATGTATATTTCTATAGGTTCATCTCATTTTTAATTAAGTTTTTGTAGCTTTTTTTCTTTTTGTCAGACTTCTATAGTTTTACAAAATTTTTATCAGGTCCTCATAATTTTATTCAATCTCAATAAATGTTATCTAAATTTTTAATTAGGTACCTATTTAGGTGACTAATTGTTAAAAAGACTACAGAGATTATTAAATTTCCTTTTGGAAAACATTTTTTAATTGAATACTAATTAACTTTTATAGCCTTTTTCTCTTAGCTCACTGTGCATCTGTTACAGCCATATAGTCGTGTTTAAAAACTAGAAATCGTCATTTTTTTTTGAAAAAAAAAGAAGAAGAACGTGAAAGAGCAACAGACCCAAAAAAGGGAAACAGTGGTGGACTCCACTTGCAGCGTGCCCCACACGAATGGAATTATAAGGTATAGAAAATACATTTGGAGTTTTGCTTAGTTTTGTAAATCATCTCAAACATAATCCTTTTACTTTGAAAATTATTATACTTCTTAAAGTAGGACTTAATTTGAGAATTGATGTCGGTCTTATATATAAGATATATTTAATATGTATATCAATTTTTTTAAATTAATCCTAGTAATATTTCTTCAGCAACAATCAAGTAGAAGAGAGAAAGACTCCTCTGTGAGAGTTAGTTACGACGGTTATCGTCGTTCTTTGTGCGAGATCCGCCACCTACTGCGACGGTGACTAAAGAGTGTCCGATCTGTCGCTCATTATGACGGAGAGGAATTAGTGAGGTATGGAGGTAGGAGTAGAAGGACAATGTAGTGGAGACGGAGTTGCGAGGGGAAGGAAAGGAAAGGAAGTGGAGCTGGTTTGGAAGAAGAGCCACCATCGGCAATTATATGGTGGAGCGCTTGTTGGAAGAATGATGACAGTAAAGAGTTTCAATGCTCCGACGGTGATCAAGATGATCAGGAAAGGCTGGAACTTGGAGAAGCATGAGGACTTGGAGATCATTGAAATTGAGGATCGATCATTCATTTTTGAATTCCGTCATAGGGAAGATTACTTAAGGATCTTGCAAGGGCGTCCATGGTCGATCCAAGGAATACTGCTCAACGTTCAGCTATGGAAACAGTTTATGACTTACAAGGAAGTGGACTTCAGCAAATGTCCATTTTGGATTCAATTCCATGATCTGTCGCTGGAAGGAATGGATGTAGAGAACGCGATAACCCTGTGATCTGAATTAGGTGAAGTGATGTTGGTGGAGAATCCTAGGTCTGGCAATTTGTTGATTTGTAGCTATTTGCGTGTAGGAGTTTTGGTGGATATGAAAAAGGCTCTAGTGTCTGGTATGTGGACTACCAGACCAGGAAAGGAGCCTGTGTGGATCAAAGCCAGGTACGAGAGATTACAAAACTTTTGCTATCATTGTGGATTGCTGGGACATGATCAGAGAAACTGTCCAAGAAGTGAGGAACCAGAGTATGGTGACTTGGAGTTTGGAAGCTGGTTAGGTGTTCAAGCTGCTAAGAGAATTGATGCTGAGATGGTTTGTTGCAATAATAACTAGGAAGAATGGAGTGAAAAGAAGTGTGGAAGAAGAGTTAAAGAAACTGGCAAACAGAACCTTGAAGGGGCAGGATGACCTGAGGAGTGGTAAGATTGATAAACAGATGAAGGTTGATCCTAGAGAAGGAAAGAAAACTAAAGGGGAAGGAAGTTCTGATGTACAGACACAAAAGAAGATTGATGTGAGTGAAGGGGTGGACAACGAGAATGTTAGGAACCTCTCTAGTATGAAGGAAATTGAAGTGATAAATATGTCGACTGATGGATCTCCCAAGCTGAAGGAGGATTTGTCAAAGGCAATTGTAGTATTTGACAAACTCTCACCTATTTCTAAAGTGGCTATTGGTCTAAGAAGGATCAAACTGAAGAGAGAGCTTGAAGAAGGAGTAGAGCAGTTGAATATTAAGAAAAGAAGGCTATTTTTCAACAATTCTGCTGATGATTTTGGGTTGAACAAGCAGGAGAGTCAAAAAACAATAACCAGAAAGAGTGTCAGATTGTTAAAAAGAAGGGCTAGGAAGGGGAAGGATGGTAGGGGAAAGTTGGAGGAAATGGTAAGAAGAGAAGTACAAGATACATCGGAGGAGGACAGAAGTGAATCATGTGTCATTGCTGAAGGTGAAGGTGGCTGGCCTTTAACAGCCACCAAGGGGCAATGAATTTCATCACATGGAACTGTCAAGGTCTTGGGAGAGCCTTGACAGTCAAAAAACTGAGGGAAGAAAATATTAGAAGAAAGCCCTCAGTTATCTTCCTTATGGAAACAAGAATGAAGAGTAGAAAAATGAAAGATGTGAAAAAGAAGTGTGGGATGGATGAGGAATGGTATGTGGAACCAGTAGGTAGAAGTGGTGGGATGGCTTTATGGTGGAAAAAAGAAGTTGTGATAAACGTACATAGTTCACGCAATATAATTCACACAAGCATGAACTCCACAGTGATAGATGTCCCTGACTTTGTTACGTATGTTTATGGTGCCCCTCGAGATGAAGATAAGGAGAAGGTGTGGGAAGACTTGAGACGTATTGCAGGGGGAGTAACAGGATCTTGGCTGTGCGTGGGAGACTTTAATGATATGGTCTCTTGTTTTGAAAAGTTTGGCAGCAGACCTATTGATCTGAGAAGAACATTAAATTTTCAGAGAATGCTATCTGATTGTGGGTTGATTGACCTGAATTTCAATGGGGTGCCTTACACCTGGAATAATAAAAGATTGGGGGAGGCTCATGTGAAAGAAAGAATAGACAGGGCTACAGCAAATGTGGAATTCAGAGAGAAATTTCAGAATGCACTAGTCATCCATATCGAACCTGTGGGATCTGATCACCATATGCTTAGTGTTGAATGTGAATATAAGCATTCAAGGGTCCCTAAAGCTTTCAGGTTTGAAGCATTCTGGATTGAACATGAAGATTTTCTGAAAGTACTAAGGGAAGGATGGCAGAAAGTGGTGGAAATGGAAGGGAATAAAGTAGAGGAGTTTATACACAGACTGGAAAATTGTAAAGATGCTTTACTGAAATGGGGTAAGCAGACCTTTCCAAATGCAAGGACTTCCATCGACAAGTTAAACAAGGAATTGAGTATCTGCAGAAGTGGACTTTTGATTGCTGAGAAGAAATTGAAAATTGAAGAAATAATAATGAAAATGGAAGAAGCTTGGGATAGGAGGAGGTGTATTGGTGGCAGAGATCGAGGATAAAGTGGCTGGAAGCTGGTGACAGGAATACACGTTTCTTTCACTCTAGCACGATCCAGAGGCGTACAAGAAACAAAGTGATTAAATTGAGAGGAGAGGGGAACACGTGGCTGGAGAAGGAGGAAGAGATTAATAGTGCTTTTACCAAGTACTATAGCACTTTGTTTGCCTCGGGGGGATGCAGGGATTTAGAGAAGGTTCTGAAATTTGTTAAGAAACAAGTAACTATAGAAGATAATGTGCAGCTTGAGAAACTTGTGACAATGGAGGAGGTTAAAATGGCGGTATTCCAACTTGGGGGATCTAAAGCCCCTGGACCAGATGGTTACTCTGGCATGTTTTATCAGTCGGCTTGGTCAGAAGTTAGTAAGGAGGTAGGGGAGATGGTCTTTGATTTCTTTAATAATAATGCAAAGCTAGCAGCTATTAACAAGACTAATGTGGTACTAATTCCCAAAGTAGATAATGCTGAGAATGTGGGACAGTATAGACCATTGGTCTTTGCAACTTTGCTTATAAAGTCATTTCCAAGATTCTGGCAAACAGAATGAGACAGTTGCTGGCTAGAATTATATCAGGAAATCAAAGAGCTTTTATTGCTGGGAGGCTTATACAAGACAATATTCTGGTAGCTCATGAGGCTTACCATTATTTGAAAAATAAAAAAAAGGGAAGGAAGTTTGAAATGGCTGTAAAGATCGATATGAATAAAACCTATGATAGGCTTGAATGGGACTTCATTGAGGCGGTTATGAGGGAGATGGGCTTCGGAGAAAGGTGGTTGTCTTGGATTATGGAATGTGTGAGATCAGTTCAATTGAGTTTGGTAGTAGGAGGACACAAGATTGCTGATTTGAATATGGAAAGAGGGGTACGCCAAGGGGATCCACTTTCACCTTTTCTCTTCATAATTGCTTCTGATGTTCTGTCTGCCATGGTTGATGCTTATGTTGATAATGGGAAACTGAAAGGAATCAGGCTGGCTAACAAATTTCCTATACTATCTCATTGCTTCTTTGCAGATGACTCGGTGTTTTTTGTCAATGCTAAAAGAAGGAATTGTGATATCTTAAGGGAAATTCTGGATAGCTATTGCAAAGCATCGGGCCAATCAGTGAATTTGGACAAGTCATGTATCTTCTTCTCAAAGAATACAGTAGAAGAGGTGAAGCAGGAGGTGTTTGAGATTATGGGAATTATGGATACAGCTGAACCTGGAAAGTATCTTGGCCTTCCTGTCTTGTGGGGTAAGTCTAAGTCTGAGGCTTTGACTTTTGTGAAGAACAAACTAAGCCTTAAGCTACAAGGATGGAAGCAGAAATTGTTGACTTTTGCTGGAAGGGAGGTCATGATCAAAGCAGTAGCGAATGCAATACCAATTTACCCTATGTCTTGCTTTAGTTTTCCCAAAAAGACCTGTAAAGAGCTTAATCAGATGATTTTTGGCTTTTGGTGGGGACAAAAGAATGGGGAAGGAAGAATTCACTGGAGGTCTTGGAAAACTATGTGTAGGGATAAGGGGGAAGGTGGTATGGGATTTAGAGATTTTATGAAGATGAATAAAGCCTTATTAGCAAAGACTGCATGGCGGCTTTGTCAGAATCCTGATGAGATGTGGAGCAGGATCCTCAAAGGCTTATATTTTCCAAATGCTGATTTTTTGCAAGCTAAAAAGGGTAGTAAAGCCTCTTGGGGTTGGTCGAGCATTCTGGAAGGAAGGGAGTTGCTGCAAAGGGATCTAATTTGGAGAGTTAATAAAGGAGATAAGATAAGTCTGTTTGAAGGAAAATGGTTGACCGAGGAGGAAGGTTTCTGTCTTAAGCAAAGAAATCTGACTGAGGAAATGAAAAAGCTGAAGGTAAAAGACATTATTTCCAATAGGAATTGGAACTTTGATGGGTTTGAAGACTTATTGGATGAGGAAGACCGAGTGGCTATTCTAAAGGTGAAAATTCCAGTGGTTGAGGGGGAAGATAAGTATACTTGGTTGGGGAGCAGAGATGGAATATATTCGGTCAAGAGAGGTTACAAAATTGCCAGACTTCAGGAAGCAAAGGAAGAAAGGGAAGCCCCCAGTAGCTCCTATACTATGTCCAAGAAGGTTTGGAACAGTATTTGGAAAGTGAAGGTGCCTCCAAAAGTCAATCAGTTCATGTGGAGAGCAGTTAGCAATGCTTTGGCGACAAAAGAAGCTCTCTTTAAGAGAAAATGTAAGAGATCCTATATGCAGCATTTGCAAAGTGTATGTGGAGACGGTCGAACATGCACTTTTTTTGTGTCCCTGGGCTAAGTTATGCTGGTTCAGTTCCCCTCTAGCTTTGAGATTTGATGAGAAGAATATGGGAAGATTGGATAGGTGGCTGGAAAGCTGGTTGTCAAAGAAGAATGAGATTGATGATTATAATATATCATTTTTTGCTGCCTTGTGTTGGGGGTCTGGAAGGCCAGATGCTGTAGTGTGTTTGAAGGAAAAGAAGTAGATGCTGGGGGCTGCTTATCTCAGGGTATCAGATTGGTTAATGAGTATTGGGGCTGTTTCAAGAAGAGGGAGAGAAGGAAGATGCCAGTTGCAGTGGTGGAGAGATCTTTGGCTTGGGAGAGACCAGCAGAAGGGGTGGTGAAAATTAACATAGATGGGGCCTTCTGTAGTAAAGACATGATTGCTGGTATTGGGGTGATAGGAAGAGACAGTAATGGCAGATACTTGGGCGGCCTTGGTATGATTATTGATGCAAGGTCTGCTTTCATGTCTGAATGTAGAGCCTTACTTGAAGCTTTGAAAATGAAAGATATATTTTGTGATCGAGAGGTGATAATTGAGACGGACTGTTTGGAACTGTATAGAAGAGTAAGAAGTAGGAGCTTGGATGGATGCGATTGGAAGTGTGTGGAAATGATGCAGGAGTGTTTAGAGTTAGGGGATAAGACGGACAGATGGTCAATAGCCTTGGTAGCTCGTGGGGGCAATAGTGCTGCAGACTTTTTAGCAGCACAAGCTATGAGGAGAATGGTACCGCAAGGATGGCTTGATAAGCCACCACCTCCTCTGAACCGGATTTTACTTCAAGACCTTACTTGCCGTAACATTTCTGCTGACACTAAGAAGGGTGTAGGTTAAGTCTTAGTTTCCTTGCTTGGTTATAGGTTGTACTTAGGATTCCCTTCTTTGTCTGTAGGTTGTACTTTAGGTTTTACCGCTTTCTTTGCTTTCTTTTGCTAGTCTATTAGTGAGTGTAATATTTATTTGCGTTTTAATAATATGTACTTTGTTTTGCTAAAAAAAAAAAAGTAGAAGAGAGAAAGAGGGAATTAAGTAAGACGATTAGAGTGTTTAAAAAAATATATCATATTAACTAATTTAACTAACGTCCTTAATCTAATCAAATTAGTTAATTATATTTTATATTAAGGGCAAGCAAAGTACTACTTTCGGTCATTAATATAAGAGCTAGTTAACTAATTTGAGTAAATTAAGAAAATTAGTTAAATTAGTTATTTGTAATATAAGTAGGTGTTGTCTTTCCTGAAATATCCTTACTAATAAAGTATATTGGCTAGAACTACCATTATTACAAGAACTATCTCAGGAAAAAAAAAAAGAATAAATATGAGAGACAAAATGGATTGAGGTCTTATATTTAGAACTAAAATAAAAGTCAAACAAGTTCTTATATTAAATATCAGAGGTAGTATATTTTATGTTGTATTATAAAAATAAATTAGGTTTGGTGGCTCAATGGTCACCAAACCTTTTGGGATTCGAGGGGTGGTGGGATGATCCCTGATGCTCCCAACATGCACATTTGGAATTTTGAAAAATGGTATGACCATTTTGAGATTTGGAATTTCAAAAATAATATGATTCTTTTCTTGTAAATTTTATATTTTATATCAATTTATATTTCTATCATCATCGTCAACCCCCTTGTCACTTATATTGATTTGAATTGTCTAATTGAAATGAAAGAATAAAATTTTCTATTAACAGATTATATATTTACTATGTGTGTGTGTATAATCTACACATTACATTTTATAATAAATGAGAGTAGGTGTATATAAATTCTCTATTGGGAACTTTCCCATTAGGTCTTCTTACCCTATGCGTAACCTGTGAAGGCCGCCGCGTCCTTGCAAAAGTTGCTTCCCCTATAAATGCAAATGGTTAAAATACATTTTGTATTAATCTTAATAATTTAAAAATGAAGTAAAAATAAAATATTATTTTGATTTCATTGACATTAGTCCTCATAATTTAATAATTTGTAAGAGAAACAATACTAGAAACAGATGACATGACTAATACTTAGCACATACCCAGATTACAAATTTGTGAAATAAATCTTAGTCCAAAAAAAAAATTTGTCACTGGAATCTGATCTAAGTAAAATCAAATTCCACCATATACTACAGAGTACATATAAATGCAAGGAGACATTTATCTGCACATTTTTTTGTATCTATTTTAATAAAATTTCTCTATCTGTCCGAATCTCTTCAACCTCTGCTTCATTTTGAGCTCCAAATAAGCATTCTTTCACAACATAAAGGTGAGCCCCCAGCCATTTGGTTCATCATCAACCTTATTTCCCTCACTGCTTCAATCTTTCTCCTTTATTCGTCATCGTTGTGTGTTTGCCGCGAAGGTATATGTAAAGAATGGAAAAGTCAGTTCATGGAGCTTCATCGACACTTCTGCGCCCTCAGAAGGGGTTGAAAAGTTGGAAGAAGATCTCAACAAATAAATAGACGATGAGATCCTGAAGTTGCTGAGATCTTCTGAGATCTTCTTCCAACTTTTCAACCCTCTTCTGGAAATCTCCATCAAAGTCTGCTTTATTCGTTGTGTTCATGAGCTCACCGGTCTCTGCCCAGAGGTAAGACTCAGAACTAATAGCCCGTGTCTTCATTCTTCAACTGTCGATAACAGTTAGTTGATGTGTTTCTGATGCTTGGTTTAATTTGTCTTTCCTTTTTATTTCCCCAGTAAGCATATATCAATTTAATTTTAAGTTACCTGTTGCGAAGTTTCCTTGGTGAGACAAAAGTCAAATTCTAGGAGACCAAGAAGAATAACTGCTGATACAAGACCCAATAAATAGGATGATCAATGAATAAGTAGGCCAAGGGATGGTGTTATTGGACTACGATGTGGGAGGATTTTTTGACCAGTTTTTTGTGTTTAAATTATTTTTTGTGGGCATTTCACTAGAAAAAATTGTTACCTCATTAGATGTTTCAATATCAGATCCTACAGGTAACTATTAATACATGCTAATTTGCATTGTTAAAATGTATCTATCAAACTTTTTGAGAATTTTTGTGCCATTTTTCTGTTTCATTTCAGAGCCGTGTCATTTGTGTGAATGATAATTGCATGCGATATTTGGAATTTAGAATGACCAAAAGTTATTGCCAAAGAAACAAAAGACAAATCAACTTTAACATGAACTGCAGGCACATGCATTTAATTTGCATCTTCCAGTTCTTGCTTTCAAAGAAACCAAATCATATATGACAATAATGGCTATTATGGATTTTGAATTCCTTCAATGGATGTGAATTCATCGATGAACTTGCCAAGAATCTATGAGGGTCCCAACTCCATGTGACGGTATTTATACGAGGATCAATCCTTGGACAAGGTAACAGTAAGTACCCAGTATGATACGCCTATTACGGTTATAAATAACTATAACATGTACAATACTTAATCAGAATGGTCTCTGGAGTGTGTGTGTGTGTGTGTGAGCATCTATTTATTCTCAATTGATAATAGTTAGGGAATATTTTGTGTATAACATGGGTGCAAAATAACAAAACAATAATAAAATATGATAAACTTAAAAAATATTTAATTGAAATATTAATAATTTTGATTTTGATTTCATTATGACTCTAGATGTATAGTTTAATACAATTTATATAATGTCAGCGCAAAATATAAAATATGATGCACTTAAAAAATATTTAGATAGGGGTATAATTCTACCTGCTCGTACGTTTATTAATTTGATGCTTATAATATCATAGAGAAAGCCAGAAAAGATATGTACTCTTCTAGTCCTAAATATAAAACCCTTTTGTGGTGTAAATTATACTACAAAATAAGTCTTATATTTAAGACCGGAGAGAGCAAGTCTCTATGAAGTAAGAAAATTACGTCGTTAATAAAAATTTTGTACCTTTATTTGGCAGCTCGTACACAATAGCCTTTCCTTTTCTTATTCTCTGTTACTTCCAATCATCAGATACACTCACATATCTATCTTTGTTCTTTATCAATTTGCAACTATTTTTCTGCTCTCCATTAGTCATCCCCACGCAAAAATCCCAATCTTATAATCTATTCCATCCAAACAAATATAAAATAATGCGTATATATTGCAATTTTAAGATATCATTTGTTTTGTTTTTATATTTAATTAACTGTTAAGATAATGATTTGATATAGTAATGAAAATTCATTCTTCTGTCATGTAAATATTTATATTATATCTAAACATTTTAGCGTATTATATTTTATATTTCACGCTGAGATTAAACAAACTGTATTAAATTAAATTCGTAATAAATCCAAATCTATATAGAATCAAATAAATTAAACTTGAAATTTAAAATAAACGTAATGAATACATCACAGCAATTATTATTAGTATTTCGCTCCGAACATATAATAATCTTATTGTTTTCATATAAAATTAGATTTTGCACCACATGATCCAGGAAATGTTCCTTAATCGTTAACAGTTAGAATAAATAGATGTTAACGTGTGCGTATTCCCGTGTCCGTACTGGGTACGTACTACTCCTCTAATTTTTAATATATGACCCAATTCTTGAGTTAGTTTTGGTCATAAATATAAGACCCATTTCTTATATTTATCCATTTTCTCTAAATTACCCCTATAGATACTCCTTCAACCATAATCAAGTAAAAGAGAGAAGGGTATTAAGAAAGATGATTATGGTATTTTAAGAAAAATGTGTCACATGTCTTATAATTAACTAACTTACCTAACTTTCTTAATCTAATCAAATTAGTTAAATGAATCTTATATTAAAGACTAAAAGAGTATTATCATATTTAAGGGTCAATCTTGGTATGAAGACTCGATCATAAGAAGTTGAGGCTCAGAAGTTCCGAGCGAGTTCAATTGATGAATTGACATTAATTGAAGTAGGGCTAACAACATAGACTGAACCCAAAACCCAACGACTCAACCCGTCAATTCGAGCCCATGAGCCATTTGGGCAGGCCTCTTTTTCTTAAAGCTTTTTATAACTTTATTATTTAATTACTCTTAATAAAAAATTTAATGTGCTGCTCATAATTAGAAACATAGCTCTATTTTATCTTAAGTACTTGATTTTATATTTATTTTTTCAATTTTTTTTAATCTATTATTTTTATATTAAGAGAACAATCATGTGAAATAGATTATACTTCTATATTTGCGAGTTTTGGGATTAATATAATTATATAATTCAACGAAGGTATAAAAGTAATTTGAATTTAGTCTATCGAAACTTGTAATTTGAATTTAGTATATCAACATGTAATTGGAAAAAAAATAAAAAGAAAAAGTATATTAATATGACGGGTTTTCCGGTATTGCATGCAATTATCATTCACACACGTATAGATGTGGTGTGGTAATATGAATTGAGCTCGTAAGTCCAACTGGGTTAACCCGCCAAAAGCAGCAAGGTTGGGTTGAAATAGTGTGAGCTCATTTTGATGTGTATTTTTTTTCTCCAGCCCATAACCCGCCAATCCACCCTTGACAGGCTCAGGTTAGCTAAATCTTTTTAGGACCAGCCGACATGGGCTCCCACTCACAGCAAGCTGGCCCATAGCGAGGAGGTCAACCGGCACTACTAGATTTACAGACATAGCCATAGTGTTCTGAAATGAAACATAAAAATGACACAAATGTCTCAAAAGTTTAATAAGTGTATGTTAACAATGCAAGTGAGCAGGATTTAATAACATATTGATCAATATTAATGGCTCAAGTTTCAAACACTTAGTTTAATAAAAAAAAAACTTATCTGTCAGATCTAATTGTTTTTTAGTGAAATACCAATATATAATAATTTAAAAGGTAAAGATGAAAATTTATCAATAGAGTATTTTGTGAAGAGTATCAAATACTATAAAATTTTCTGGGATAAAAAAAGTACATATAAAGTATTCAAAATTGTACAAAAATGTCATTGGCAACAAACATGTGAACCAAAAAAATGATATAAAAGTATACATAAAATTTTAAAATGGTGCAAAAACACCACAGCTGTTGAAAATTTTATGTTTTTGCACTATTATCTTGACCTACATATTTGTTAAATGATCAGCGTTAGTTAACTTAACAATAGTGTTTTTTTTTTTTTACTATGTTGAATACTTCATGTGTACTTTCATGCCTAAATTTTTTTTTTTATAATGTTAGATGCCCATGACAAAATACTTCATATATAAATTTGCACCTTAACTGTAATTTAAACACAAAGAAACATGTAAAAATAAAAATCCTACTCACACGTAGTGTAGTAACACAATAGAGTCCATTGGGAAGATGTAAATGTATGACTTTTAGTTTGGATTTAGGGTTTATTCATTGAGATGAATCCAACATTCCTTGTCAAACAATAATGCCCTCCACACCTAATCCTCATAAATGACAACAAAGCACTTTTGTCATTTTTGGATGCCCTTCACAGCTCATCTTGCAAAATATACAAGCAAGTGCATTAAATTTTGTGCTGTGCTTTTGTGACCGGTAAACACAATGAACATTGAGCCTTACCATTTCCCATGTTTTCGTTAAGAGGGAAAAAGAGTTTGGTGGGCAGTGTGCTTTCATCACTCCTAAGGAAAGGAAGAAACAACCATCAAGCACTTAGATTAAGTGGCAAGGAGTCATTCTAGTTTAATCAAAAGTCTCGAGTTTGAATCTTGGACATGTAGCAGCGTTAAATATTTGGTGGAAGTTAAACGCCATTAGGATCCTACCACGGCCGCCCTTGGGGTCCTACCACAGCCGAATCCGGATTAGTCTAAACCTGAATTTCCCCATTATACCAGGTTTAGTTTGGGATACCAGGTGAAGTAATTCAAAAAAGAAAAGAAAAAAACAATAAATAAACTTTATTTTGAAATTTATCAAATCAATCACTGATTGACAACAATATATGACAGCAAAAGATTGCCGTACTTCCTTTTTTCCTTTGTTTAAATTTCTCGGAGCTGGAAATTTAATTCCCATCATATGACAGATTGAAGAAATTTTACAACTATTTAGCGGCATCCTGGATTCTTGCCTTTGTTAACGTATAATCTCATCTTGATCACTTAATTGAGCCACGATGTAGCAGAGATGTCAAACCTTACATGGATTGACCATTGAACCATTTCATCTTGTTTGGCTATAAAATGCATAAAAGTTAATCTTTCATTTAAAAGTTGAGCACAAGTGAAAGTGCCCCAATGAACATAGCAGATAGCTCTCTATTCTTTATATATATTTAATGTGACCTTCCATGTACATAGCGTTTCCTTCTCTTATTCCCCATTCTTTCCATTTTATCCTATATATATCCTCTCTGCTACCTCTCCGCCAGCACATGGTTATCTCCTTTCTCTTTATTAATTAAGGTCCTTGCTGGGGTTTTGTAGCTCAACTAAGCCCATACTGGTTGGCTGGTTTTGAAGGCAAAAAAGGGGAAGGCCCTGGTGGTTACTCGATTTATAATTTGAAAACACACAACACACAAACTTTTGTTCTTCATGAATTATCAATCAAACAAAATAGAGTAAAGTTGGTTTTTTTTTGTTACATCTAACATTTTGATCTTATTTATATTCAGCACCTTCATATTATTTTTCTACTATTTCTAACATCTTAATTTTTTTCCCCATCTAGTCAAATCATTAGTTGACCATTAAGTTTGACTCCAAAATTTTTGTTTTGACTAAAATACCGCTCTTTAACATAAGAATTATTTAAACATTTTCAAAACTTTGTTATGCAACATAAAAATAATTATAAGGCATATATTTTCAAACTTTCTAATGTGCACTAAAATTTATTAATTATTATTATATTATAAAATTTATAATTTTGATTTTTTATCACATGTATTGAAACTTATTTCTTTAGGTTTCTTTTAAATGACTGAAAGAATATTTCAAATACATATTTTATCGTATAATACAAATCATGATATAACAAGAATATTTCAAACACATTTTTGCTACAACCATTTATAAACATATTTAATCTAATTTATATATTTATTAATAGAACTAATTACATTTTTCATATATACTACCTAAATTACTTGAACTTCTGTCCCAGTATGATAAAAAAATAAACAAATAATTATTTGAAAAATAAAATAAAATAAAATAAAATTAAAGAAAAGAAAAATAAAAGTAATAAATTCTTCAACGTAGTTTTAGCCAAAATTAGGGATTTTGTTTGATGAAGGCAAGATTAGGAAACAAAATTTATTTAAATTTTTTTTAGAATATTCTTAACAAAATTAGCAGTTTAAACTTAAGCGTATGTTTGTAAAATAGAGGGAGCTACACGTACCTAAAATAAAATATAAGAAAGATTAAAGTATTTTACTCTTTTATTTATAGTACATCTAACCAACATAAACCATAAATAAAATTATGATGCTAAATGTAATTGGAAAATAACATTAAGGTATTAGATGCGCTAAAAAAAATAACATAAAAATGATGGATGCACATAAGTAAAATTAAGGTGCTGGATGCTACTGAAAAATAACATTAGAGTGCATGATGCTATTTACCTAGTAAAATATAAAATGACAAAAAAAATCACTTAATAATTAATGGAAAGAGCAACTTGCCCCGAAATTATATAACGAATTTTGAAGACACATTGGGTCAATATATGTTACTTTCACCATTCATCAACTCATTCGTCTGTGCCAAAAATGAGAATGTTCCGGTTAAACTTATTTAAATATTACTTTTATATTAGTATTTTAAATTCATTAACTAGTTGTCATAATTCATAAGTAATAATTAGTATTAATGTAATAATAAATACAATACCAATTTAAAAAAGGTAAAAATACAAAAATGCCCATTATCATTTCAAAAAGGGCTGATGGTACCATAATCAATGCTTCCATTTAAAAGTTTTTTTCTCATCACGTTTCCTTTTTCTCTTTACCATGGTATTTCTTTCTTCTCAGTGGGGATTCTCTCCATGGACTCTACTATTCTATATCCTTGTATTTTGAAAAAGAAAGTATTTTAACTTATCTGTATTATAATTTATTTCTCTTTTAGGCCAAGTCTTGATTAATTTAAATTGAAAAAAAATCAAATATTTCTTATTATGTGAATTAATTTTTATCAATTTCGTCGCATGTCGCTAAACAACCAATTTCAAACATTCAATTCAATTGTGCTTTGGTTGAAAAAAAAAAAATCAGTTGTGCTGAAAGAAATAACCAAGGAGTATCTTTCATTCACTTGCAGTTCATCTTTCATAGTTTTGTAAATCAAATGTTAGAGACTATATGCCACAATTTTCCAAAAATAACCGCGAATGTAATTCAGCACCTAATCGTTTCTCCAACTCACTTACCTTCTCACAAGAAAATTTGACAAGCACGTTCTAGAAAATAAGAATATATTTGTTTTAATATGATAGTTTGCAATATTTCCAGGGCGTTATTTTTATTTGTTTCTTCTGGAGTTTCTCGGGCTGTTAATCCCTTTTAAACTTGTACAAATCCTGGATTTCAGGCTTAGATGGTGGCGTAATTCATTCTTCATTCAGTGAAGAGTTTATTCAGTTTCACCTACAAGTACTTCAATATGGGCTCACGTTTAGGCCCGTTTACACAAGCAGCTAGTGACTGGACTATACAGCAAGGGGCTCAGAAGTAAAATGAAAATGCACAACACAATTACAAGTACTTAAATAATTACATTTGAGGTCCAAAAACACTTAAATAATTACAATGTAAAACACTTATTATAATTAGGGAAAGTTAATTTGAATGTTCTTACGTTTCCATTCAGTTTTAAATCAAGTCCTTAATCCCTTTTTATTAAATTCTTCAATTGTGTGCCGTTAAATCCGTGAGTCCTTACTGTTAAATAGGAGCGAACAATGTTAAAAATCTGCAGTTACATTTTCACCTTCCCAATTATTCTCCCAACCCCACCGTGTTCTTCACTTCTTCCCCACCTCTACATAGGGTGTGTTTGGATGAAACCAAACCGTGGTTTAGAAAAATGATTCTGGAGAATAGATTCTGGGGAGAATAGATTCTGTGAAGAATAGATTTTGTAAAAAACGTGATTCTGAAAAGTGAGAGTGTTTGGATAGTTGTTATCAGAAACACTTTTTATATATACAAATTACTAAAAAAAAGACATAAGTTAATATGATAATTATAGAAAAAATAGATTTTATGATATATTTTAATTTGAATGAATAAAATTGTTAATAATATATTTTTTACCAACATAATTAATAATACATAAGATAATATAATTAATAAATAATTAATGTGTATATATATTTATAAAATATAAGATTAAATATGTTTATCAAAAAATATGTTTATAAAAAAAAATAACAAAATACATATCATATAGGCTCTCACACTCTCCCTTTTTTCTCCAAAAGCAAAAAAATTTAGCTTTTTCCAAAACCATGGTTTTGGAGTCAAAACCATGGTTTTGACCCAAAACCATGGTTTTGGTTTTTAGAGGGGGTGTTTGGGTGATTGACACCCCAAACCATGGTTTGGGGTGTCACCCAAACACACTCATAGTATCTTCTCACTTCGGTTTCTACTCCTCTCTCTCACACAACTCCGAAAAGGCAAACCAGGCCCCAAAAAAATATACTCTCCCGGTCCTAAATATAAAACGTATTTTGTAGTGTAATTTACACTACAAAATAGGTTTTATATTTAATTACACTACAAAATGAGTTTTATATTTAGGATTAGAAAAGTACTCCTCCGGTCCTAATTATAAGACCCAATTGACTTATTTGAGGAGATTAAGGAAGTAAGTTAAGTTGGTTATTTATAATAAATAAGTGTTGTCATTCCTAAAATATCCTTGCTAATTAAGTATATTGGTTAAAACTATCATTATTAGAAGGATTATCTTGGAAAAAAATACATAAATATAAGAGACAAAATGGATTGGGGTCTTATAATTAGGACCAAATAAAAAGTCAAATAGGGTCTTATAATAAGGACCGGAGGAGTATATTAAAATCCCATAAGAACTGTTCATCACTGATCACTGAGTAAGAATAAGATAACCCCCCACCTTCTCTCTCTCTCTCTCTGTGGCTCTATATAATCTGCGAAAATATTACCCTTCAATAGATCCCATTTCGAAGTCTTCAAATAATCTCCGCCCACAATCTCCTCATCTCTATTTCCTCTTTTAATTTCTTTTCTCCATCTCTCCCACCTTCCATCTTCTAGATTGGGAAGTCTCTGATGAAAATGGTAACTCAACGGAAAAAATGGAGAGCGTGTAAATCTTGACCGTACAGAGTGACTTTTAATGCCTGTAGCCCTGTACCACCACTTATCATCTCAGTAATGATACACATGCATGTATGCCATTCATGTGTTCAACAGTAAGATTCACGATTCATTCCTCAATTTTACGCAACCACCCTATCCATACTCCCTCACATCCCTATCACAGTACAAAGTTAACTAATTTCACCATTCTTAAAGTGTGGTAATTTTTATCATTAAACTTGCAGAAAGCCGCATAATTTTTAAACTTTTCCCTTCCCTAAAACTAATAATCACAATATCCAGGAACCAAAAGCATGTCAGTTTGTTGCAATTAAAGAAGAGTGAGATCTTTTACAATGAAAAAACAAAGCACATCTATGTTTAGAACCAAATAGAGCCTGAAAACTTCACCCCATAATTAGGAACAGAACCTTCTCTCTTATATCGTTAGACAACTGTGAGTTGGCGCTAGCAGCTATTGACCTGACTACCAGAGAAACATTATTTCGTCCCCCCCCCCCCCCCCCCCCCCCAAAAAAAAAAAGAAAAGGTAACTTCAGCTTCGTGAAGATGGAAATAAAAATCACGATATATTTCTGGCAAAAAGGAAAACCAAGCAATATGTTCTATTCAAATTATACCTTGTTAACATGCAGGAGCACAACTAAAACTCACTTGTATCAATAAATTAAACACCAAATGGCAACGTCAAGTAATTTTTACATACACTCGTTGAAAGTCTCAAAAAATTAGGATCGCCTCAGTATGTGAATTTAAATAAATAATAGTGAACATAACTTTTAATTCGTCATTTTCATTTCTCCTATCTCTGTCCATATCATTTTCTTCACCGTCATTTCCAAAAATCAAGTCAAAACTGAAACCAAAAACGAAAAGGTATCCAACGGACATGCTAGCGTGAAATCCTTAATTCACTGGAAGAAAAAGCTACTAATGCAGTAAAAACGCATGCTTCGCGGCTAGGTTTTATAAGCATGATATCATAAAAGAATTTTTCACTCAGATGAAGTGAGGGAACCAAACCAGATTAGAGTATTCATTCTTGAGGTTTCATGGCAGGGAAGAGAAGAACCTCCTGTTTACCCACAAACATCAAAAACTTTAAGCAATGAGTGATCGCAAAGACAAAAGTAGGGGGAGAGGGAAACAAGAACCTTAATATTCTGTGAATCAGTCAGCAGCATGGTCAGCCGATCAATGCCCAAACCCCAACCACCAGTTGGAGGCAAACCGTACTCCAAAGCAGTACAAAATGTTTCATCCAAGGCCATTGCTTCATCATCACCGGATTGCCGATCCTGGAATTCAAAGCACATATTTTGAATAATTTTTTCAGTATAATTTGGGGAAGGAAAATGCCAAACATTCTAAAGAGACAATTCCATACAACACATTAGTATATCATATCTCAATACCTTGAGCTGCTCAGCAAATCGCTGGCGTTGTACTACGGGGTCATTCAATTCCGTGTATGCATTGCATAGCTGAAATGCAAGAGTCACATGTAGCATTAATTGTATTGCAGCTAACATGTTAAATTCAGAATTATTCACCAAAATTTCAGGGACTAACTTCATGTTTATTAACAAACAATTCAAAACGCTCAGTTAGGCCAGGCTTTGATCTGTGCCACTTTGCCAAAGGACTCATTATCTCTGGGTGGTTGATGATGAATGCAGGATTCACACATGTTTCCTCCAAGAAGTGCCCCACAAGCTACAATATGATATTCATAGTCGCATAAGAATTAAGATACAGTTCAATATGGATTAAGATATCCAGAACAGTGCATACAGGTAAAAACGCGAATAATCAAATAACAGAGTAGACATTCAGTTTCCAATCTCGCAGAGTCATTGATGTCACAATTCTAACTTATAGAGATGCTACAGCTTAATGATCGAAAAAACTATTTAATAAAATTATTATATTTTATTAGGGCAACAACCAATTGTTTCACAGACTAAAGTGAAATACACATACACTTTTTATCCCTATTTTTGTTTTCTTTTATTTTTCTTTGTGGTAGGAAAGAATGTATTGGCTCCTTGCGGAAAAATATATAACCTCATTATTCAGATCCAAAATACAGTAGAAGAAATATACTTTCCAATATTTGAGTTCTTATCATGTTCTTTAATTGTGGGATTTATCAGCATCAAGCCATAAAACTACCACTTGGACACATATAAAATACTATTGATGCGTAATATCATCATAAAAATTTTGGCCCGAAAGGGATTGGGAAATCAACATTCATCCAATAATGACAAGGACATCACTTTATCCAATAAACGTGCTGTTGTTTCAGGTGGAGGGCATTTGATGTCAAACTTTAAACAAGCATCCCTCAGATATTTATTAGCTTCCTCACTGGATAAGTCCTTGGGGATACTTAGGCCTGCCAACTTCTCCAACTCCTCTATCATGTCAATCCTTCTGCAAATATCAAAACATCCAAATGAATCAATTAATAAAAAATACAATTTATTGCCACAATTGTTGACCATCAATATACAAGACCTACCTGAAAGGTGGAGTGAAGTCAATCTCAATTGGATCGTTATCTATCCCATTTGCATGGTATTTGATTCTATAGCTTCCCTTTGTAAGCTCCTTAACCATACCTATTTGAAGGTTTCAACGTCAGGAGATCAACCCGGTCACTTGAAGAGAATGTTCCACAATTAGGGAATGATAAAGGAAAAAAAAAAAAAAAAAATTTACCACTCAACATTTGCTCTGTAATCTCCATTAAGTCATTATAGTCTGCATCCATATAGAACTCACATGTAGTGAACTCAGGATTATGCGTCAAATCTATTCCCTCATTTCTAATTGTTTTCCAATTTCATAAACACGGTCCAAACCACCAACAACTAGCTCCTTAAGATAGAGTTCAGGTGCAATTCGCATAAACAATCTCATGTTAAGGTCATTGTGATGAGTTACAAATGGACGGGCTGCTGCTCCACCAGCAATCATGTTCATCATTGGTGTTTCAACCTTGAAGAGGAAGGCAAAGCGGGTAAATGAAAGGGCCAAAAACAGCAAAAGGAAGTTGGCCTAAGCACGCCGCGAGTGAAACAAACCTCCAAGAAATCAAGGTCATCGAGGAACCTCCTAATATATAAATTATTTTACTCCTGGTCTTGAATATTTCTCGAACCTCATTATTCAACATCAAATCCAAATGGCGTAGTCGATATCTTGTTTCCTACAAATGAGACATATAAAATATAGTCAAATTACTACATAGCCACCTATATAACACTTGTAAAAGGGCCACACAGACAAGGATGATTTCCTGCCCACTAGTATTTGGCACATAAAGGAGATAAAACAACAAAGTAAGAGCTTGAAAATTAAAAAAAAAAAAAAAAACCTGATCCTTTAAAATGTAGGCTTCAGGATTCCTGGGACTTCCAGGCGTCCATACATGTTTCTGCATATCATTAAAGAAGTAATGATGTGAATATATATGAGCCTCAGCAGCATTATAGATCTAAGGAAATTACATTCACCTTCAAATTTGCATTATCAGCAGCAGCTGCAGATTTTTGCCTTGGCATCATATGGAGACAATGGGACAACAATATAAAAGTCCTGGGGAAAATACTTAGTTCTCCCTTCTTACTTTTCCCTGGAACACAAGAAAAGGGAAGCATGAGAATTTATTCAGAGTGCAATCGGGTTAAGTGAATTTTAATTTGGAAAAAAAAAAACAACAACAACAAAAAAATAAGACTTGCCACAAGCATCTACTCCTCTTTATTACACACAAGGACAGATATCATGCCATTCCACGTTCGCTAAATAGGAAATACTTTCAGAGCAATTGTTACACTTGACATGATCTTGAAGATGTCTTAACAGTAATGCCCAAGCATAACTTTCCTATCGTTAGATTGACACTATTTACTTTTTTTTAAAAAAAAAAAACACTATTTAATATGTAATTATGCATATTACTAAGAAGGAATAACAGGGAATTACAAGGCATGAAATCAAACGAAACCATCTCATGTTAATGAAGCAAGAAAATTAATAGGAAACTTTCTCCCCCCAAAGTAAGTATATTTGCTAGAGGGGGGATAAAGAGGAGGAGAATATTATCAGAAAAAAAAAAACCATACTGGTAAAAAGAAATAAAGGCAATTCACTGGATTTATACCTCAAAATTAAGGGAATCAATAAACCAAAAAGGAAAAACAATACCCCCCCCCCCAAAAAAAAAAAAAAAGGAAAGAAAGAAAGAAAGAGAACAACTCAGATGTTGCGTCCCAAACCTGGAAAGCCAGTGACACCAACAATATCACCACGCTTCACGTTAGAATGGAACTTGGAAAATTCAGCCTCATCCATGTCAGAGTTCCTGCACCACAGTAACACGCACTGTTTTAGTCCTGTTAAGACATTAAAAAATGTGAGAGAGAAAAAACAGAGCCCTCAAATAAGAAAATTGTGCACCAAGTGAATTAAAAACCGAAACTCTGTCAACTAAAAGATCATGCAATTTTTCATCTAAATCTAGAAAAATAGTTACTACTATCAAGACAGCACCATACTGCCACCAACTTGCTTTATTGATCTATTGTCTGATGTCTAATTTGCCAGAGAAATAAATACTAACAAGAATTGAATTGACATAAAAAGTATATTAAGAAATAAAAATACGATTGTCCCAGGGAAACACTAACACTCAAACTGACAAGAGGCTTACTACAGTTTACATGTCCAAATAGCCACGGACTTCCGTGACATATGATTTAATATTTTTCACACAATATATCATTTAACATGCGCAGTGGTTGTAAAGAAGCTAGTTCACATGGTTCAACAACAACATATCAAACAACTGAAAATTGCACACCAATGTTAAAATAGTTTTTCTTTCATTCATAGGCCAGGGAATTGAACCCCTAAAATGAAGGACGCTTCCATTTTTCACTGGGCCAGGTACACTCCCATTCAGTACGTTACTCTACCTTCATCCCAAGATGAGTCATCAACATATGCGCTCAGAAATCAAGGATGGCTATCAAGAATTCATTATTTTATGCAATTCTCCCCTCTCAAAATATCTGATCTCAAGTAAAGGGCAAAACGTTACATGCCTTGCATCAGCCATAACCTGAACCTTGGAACCACCAGCATGCAGATCATAGAAGACTAGCTTTGCACCTGAAGACCGTTTCTGCATGATTCGCCCTGGAATAGCAGAATATGTAGAATCAATACATCAATACATAAATCATAAAAGACGCATAGAAAAATGACAATGAATAAAAAATGTCATTACCAGCGAAAGACACAGAGATATCCTCAAGATGCTCCCCATTGCCCATCCCCCCATATTTATCAATGTACTCACTAATACACATAGAGACAGAAAATTTGTGGGGATAAGGGTTTTTTCCTTCAGCCTTCTCAGCTGCAAGATACTTCAGCCGATTCTCAAGGTATTGCTGCCAAGAAATAAATGAAGGTTTCTTCATATGATAGTGCATTTGGAAATACCATAATGACAAGAGCTGAATTTTACCGTTGGGTCCATATCTTCATCATCAGCAGTCGCAGCTTTATTAGATGCAGAACTTTGCATTTCAGCTGCCTGAAAATAGAACATAAATTTATTTAAGATGTGCTAATTAACTGATCTGCTATTGAAATGCAGAGGCATGATCCTGACATGTCAGAGAGAAAAGCCTTTTTATCAATCCCCACCCCGTAAAGGGAAAAAGGGTTATGTGGCATAAAATTGTAGGATAACTCCAAGAATACAGTCGAAGCAACTGCCAAAGACTCATGCTACAAGCGCATCTCACAGAAGCAGTAAAAACCATCCAGAAACAGAGAAATAAATACATATTTCTGGCATTTCAGAAGAAGGAGTACCTTCTTGGCCTTCTCCTCCTCCTTGCGCTTTCTTTCCTCTTCCCTCTGCTTGTTCTTGAGTTCCCGCTTCAGTGCACTGTGAGGAAAGCCACAAACACACATCAAGCAAGACCATAAATCCAAAATATGCAGAGGCAGGGTTCAGTATACTCACTTTTTGCTAATGGTTTCACCAGAGGAGGGGATCGGCTGTTCCGATGAGGTTGCCATAGTCGAGTCTGAGACGCCAAAACAATTCTGTGATAACAAGGAACGAGAGTGTGCTCCACAGCAATATCAGCTTACCTGTTACAACTGACAACTAGGGTTTAAGTGGAAACTGCCTTCACCTGTTCAGAAAACAAATAAACATAGATGAGACACGTAGCTAAAAAATTGTAAGGGCTAATAACTTATTGGATGCAAATTTTAAAATCTAGTTACATTTTGATCAGTTAATTTGATTATTGGGGAAACATGCATTTTGTTACTTTCCACTTTAGACAAATGCACATTGTACAAAACATCTAGTCTAGTCCAGAAATCCCTATGGTCACAAAAATTAATGTTACAAACAAAACCAATCTCAGGATAAAAGAAAACACTCAAAAAAACCAACCACAGTCCCCAAATCTACAAATCACAACTAGTGAACCAATAAATCTACAAATCCACATATCTACATATCCTTTTGAACGAGGAATGATTGAAACCTATGAGAGGGACACTGAAGATGCTGTGATTTCTAAAGACAGAGAAATGAGTGAGCAAGCAATGAGGTAGTTACACAAGGCGAAGTGCAGCAACGCCATGAGACAAAGGTCAGAGATCACAAGCAACGGCCATTATGATGACAATGGCAAGTGGAGAGAGGAGAGTAAGGAAGAGGCAACAGTTAGTTTGATTTTTGATGATGGAGACTAAAGGGTAAAGACACAGTGCAAGAGACAAGAGCGACTGCAGCAACTGGATGACTAGAGTAGTAAGAGACTAAAAGAGTCAAGATTCACAATTTAGATTATACTCAATGGAGTTTGCTCATCTCTTGCTCTGTGCCTTCAATCTTCCATCTCCATCTTCAAAAATCAAACAAACTCTCACTGTCCTTCTTACCCCATGTCTCCACTCGTTGTTGTCATCATAGTGGTCATCACCTTGACTCTCTAACTTCTATCTCACAACCTCGCTATGCTACACACCTTTTCCAATTACCCCAATCACTATCAATCTCCATTCTTCAAAACTCATAGCATCTCCGATCTCCCTCCCACAGGTTTCAATCCCTCCCTATTCAAAAGGATCAGCAGATATGTGGATTTGTAGATCTAATGAAAAACGAATTGATCGAAAAACCAAACAGAGCCAATTTTAAACACTAGCTGAAACCAATTTACCAAATGAACCGGAACCGAATTAGCTAAAATATTTTAGTTAGGTTAGTCAGTTAACCCGGTTATTAGGCCTCTTTTAGGGTGTTTTCTGATGCAAGGCATATATAGATGCCAAACCACAAGTATATGCAAAAAAAAAAAAAAAATACAAAAAGGATTTTATATAAGTGACTTTTTCAAGTTTCAATTAGATATCCAAGTAACCACACACCATATCCCCAAATAATGCCATCAAAAAGCTCCTGTTTCATCCAAACCACAAAGATGACTAATTCTCTAACTTGCAGAATAATAACAAATAATCAAGGATTGAGGGTGAAAGAAAGAGTATACAGAATCTGCTCTACACAAATAAGTCGCTAAATGAAAAACAAAAGCTCATTTATTGCATCGAACAAATAGATCAAAATTGCGAAGTTCTTCAGAGAAACTCAATATAGTCAAACCTTTACAAGGTGAACGAAGCCATTCTGTTTCCCAAAGGACTATAGAAAAACACACAGTTACAGCCATCGATTACTAATATTTATTATTCAAGACGATTTCAGACCAAAGAAGCTTAATAAAAGTTCAAACAACCCTGTGTTTTTTAATCATTCAACAAAAATCAAGCATCAAAGAGGAAAGTTATGCCACTAGCTAACCTACTAGCAATCTAACAAATGTGTCAGTTCGCCAGAATACCATATAAATAAGTAAACCAAAACCAGAATTAAGCACTCCTGAAGAAACCTATACACATTGTCAATCGGGGAATTCATCGAGCTCCATAGGCGCGCAAACTTTTAACAAAGATGAAAAATTCGAT